>NW_007726146.1:986267-987125 GCF_000696425.1 Galeopterus variegatus
CGCCCGCACCGCGCTCAACCAGTGAGCGGACCGGTCTCTATATGGGATCCGAACCCTTGGTGGGAGCTTTGCCACACTCCCAAGCGCCGCACTCCCAAGCGCCGCACTCTACCGAGTGCGCCACCGGGCCAGCCACAGAAGTAATATTTTCTAAAGACAGTTCTGCACTCCATATTCAAGGTATGTGTGTGTGTGCGTGTGTGTGCAGGAGAGTGTTACTGGAGCCATGTCTCCTGCTGGTAAATATATGTGATTCTCTGTGTCATAGAGCTTAAGTATCATTGGGATAGAAAGTGCCTTCAGGATTGGAAAGAAGTACTTCATGAAGTACAATTGTGAAAACCCTGGAGTGGACATCAATAACCATGGACTCTAGTCCAAATTTAACTAGCAACTGGTAGCATAATCTTATGAATTAAATATATGTATTGTGTGTGTGTGTATCTATATATATCAAAATTAAGTTAAAAACTAAGAGTAAATTTAGAAAAAAAAAGAGGAAAGGAAAAATAGATAAAAGTCACAGCCTTCATGAAGTTTACATTTTTTCTTAGACATGTCACTTAGCTAAGCCTTAGAGTTTTCCCCTATAAAATTGGGTAAAAAGGAAGCAGCACAACCCAAAATGGTACTTCTGTGACCATGTTCCAGACTCCAAATGAAATGCAAGACAATGTGTCATTGGCCTAATTTTCCATTTGATAAAAATCATAGCTCTTTCCTACAAATGGCCAACAGTCATACGAAAAAATGCTCAACATCACTCAGCATCCGGGAAATGCAAATCAAAACTACACTGAGATACCATCTCACCCCAGTTAGGATGGCTAAAATCCAAAAGACTCTGAACGATAAATG
>NW_007726146.1:987361-1083989 GCF_000696425.1 Galeopterus variegatus
GAATGAAATACTGCCATTTGCAACAACATGGATGGACCTTGAGAGAATAATATTAAGTGAAACGAGTCAGGCAGAGAAAAAGAAATACCACATGTTCTCACTTATTGGTGGGAGCTAAAAATAAATAAACTAATTCACTCACACACACACACACAAACCGGGGAAGGGGTAGTTGAAGATATAACAACTACAATTTTTTGAAGTTGTTACAACAAGCAAACGGAAAGGACATTCTTGGGTGGGAGTGGGGAGAGGGAGGAGGCAGGGAGGTTTCGGTGATGGGCCATAATAATCAACCACATTGTATATTGACAAAATAAAAATTTAAAGGAAAAAAAAATCATAGCTCTTTCATTTAATCATTCTTTTGAGAGATATATATATTAGTATCACTAAGAGCAAATGCCATTATAAGTAGGACAATCACTTTCCCTTTCTTCATGGAGCTTATTGTATAGTGTCTGACCTTACATAGCTAACAGGTGAACAGCTGGACTGGGAAGTCTGGATGCTTCCTGGTACCCTGCTGTGCCCAGGACAGTCCCCACTGATGGTTGATCTTGAAGCATACTGATTAATGAACAGTGTGGTAGTTCGAAGGATGAATTATATGCTTAGTCTACCATGATTCACAGGATTTCATCTAGGACTTATAGCTAAAACATTTTGGGGGGACACCCAGGTGAAACCAGGGCAGGGCAACAATCAAAAGTTTCGGTCCAGCAGAGCCTTAAAAAGTTTCTGGAGTAAACAATTTCCTGACCCATAAAGTTGGAATAGGAGACATAGAAGGTTAGAGTTTTTAAAGAGCTCTTGTGAGACCATCTAAGTCAGAACTGACTGTTTACAGATGAGAGGAGGGGCCAAGAAAGGGGAGCTCATTCAGGAAGACCCAACTCAACATGAAGAAACAGCAGATCCAGGGCAACAACCAGGTTTTCACGACTCTTGCCCAGTCTTTCCTCAGTCTTCCTAATGTCTCTATGTAAGTATGGTCCTCAAAGAGGTGTGATTGCAAAATAAAGGAAAGAGAAGCCAAAGTAATGGAGCACAGGAATCTTGCAAGACAGAACTGCTACTGTTTTGAAGGTATTTCTCTAGAGAGAGAAAGAACCAAACCTCCTACTGAAGAACAGCCTCCAAGACTGCTTGACCTGTTTTCCTTCATTCTTTCAATTTACTTTAAATATTTTTTTCCTTTTCTAAAAGCCCAATGGGATTTTTCTTTTAGTAGACTAGTTGCAAATATATAATTATATAAACATATAATACATATTAAAACCCTGATTCCACCACAAACAGATAAGCCTGATTAAACTCCCAGGAGACATATCATTCCAGATGTTATCGGTGCATACATATATTTCCTTTTTAAAGAAAATAACATCACACTGTTCATATTATCAGGTAATCAGGTTTTGTTTTTTTTTTTAATTTGTTGGTTTTTTAAGCTCAATTGAGCGTATGTCTCACCTTACTCGTAAAATTATTTGAGTCTTTGAAAGGTGATTTGAGGAGGACGGGAAAGGCTTCTTTCCCTCCCCCATCCCTAGAATGTCCCTTCCCAATCTTCTCCAGATCCCAGGAATTCCATTAGAGAATCTCTGCGTGTGTGTTGATGCATGGATTAGTGTGCAGAAGCACGCAGGAGAGGCCTGACATGAGGCACTTATCAGTAATTGAAATTGTAGCCTGAGCGAGTGACTGGATCCTACGCAGCAGGCAGCTGGAGACGAAGTATGTGGCAGGAGGGAGAAAGGACTGGGGAAGGGAGGTGCAGTGGGTTGTGTGTCCCTGGGAGGAAGACGAGGAGAGACCTCCAGAAACTTCCTCTCCGGAGGCCAAGCAGGGGAACATGCTACAGGAGAGGCCTGAGCTTAGAAACTCAGAACGGAGAAGCCCAATGGGATGGAGAGTAGAGAGAAAACAGAAAATCGCCTTGCCAAAACATGTTCTTCAAGAGTATCCTCATCCTGGCTATTAAAACTGTAGTGATAATAATATTGCTGTTCATATCACTCATACCTTCACTCATGCAATCATTGAATCACATTTATTGAATGCCTGCTACGTACCAGGCTTGCGAGGATGAGCACCACAGATGAGGTCCTGCACCCATAAAGCTAACAACCCAGGGGTGGAGTTGGACTTTTAACACTCAGACATACAGATATTTCCATAATTAAACTCATTATGAGTGCTCAGTGTAAAGGAGGAGAACAGAATCAGAGGGAATAACAGAACATGTCCACAAATTAGACTGCAGGGTCAGGATGGCCCTTTGACACAGTGATATTTAAAGGAAATCTGAAGAATGAGTAAAAATCAGGCAGTCAAAGAGACAAGGCAAGGGCTCTCCAGGGGGAAATACTATGAACAAAGGCTGGAGGCAGGAAGGTCAGAAAGTCTGTTCAGTGTGGCTGGAGTTTCTCTAGCAGTTAGAGGGGGAGGCAGAGGTAAAGGCCTATTGATCCCTGTTAGGGATTTTAGATGTTTGAAGACTTCTCTGAGGAAAAGTGACATTTACCTATTTATTTATTTATAAAATGATTCTGTTGCTCTGTGGAGAATGTTTATCCATTTTTTAACTTTTTGTTGTTGCTGTTATTTGTTATCCTTCTGTAAGCAAGATAAGAAAATAAACAAACACCGATTAAAAAAACAAACAAACAAAAAAACAGACCAGAACATGAGTGTTGTCTCTCTGACTTTAGTCTGTACTTCATAGAAATTCTCTAAAGTTGTGAAAGTTGTGAAAAGGTAGATCCATTTTCAGCAAGGCCTAAGTATGTCTCTGCCTAAATAATGGCTCAAATTTTTTGAGTACTTATTGTTTGCTAGGCATCTCATTAAGAAATTTGTATAAATGTTTCTTTTTCTATTTTTTTTAAATTAAATTCTTATAGCAACCTTATGCAGGAAATGGAATTATTCCTATTTGACAATGTAGGGTCATAACAGACTCACTCGGTTCCCCCAATAACCTTGTCTGGACTCTGTGCTGCTGCTATTACACCATTAATAGCCTTAGGCTATTGCCCCAGGGGGTCTGTTGGCTCCCCAAATCCTCCCTATCCCGTAAAATGGTTTAAATCTGGACTTAATTTGGGCTATAGGTTAGACTGTGAATCTTTAAAACAGCTTTATTTTCTAATCAGAAAAAGTACTTCAGTATATGAGAGGAAGTTTCCAGGTGTCTAGAAAACCTTATCAGGAGGGAGGAAAAAATTATCAGCTGCTTCTGGCTGCTGCTGTCTGGGCTCCAAGTGACAACTGATGTCTTAAAAGGGGATAATGCAGGTTGGTGATTCTTGCTGACAGCATTCAGATTGGAGGTCAGTCACAAACACAGAGCTACAGGGCCTTCCAGGACATCTGGTCCAGGCCTTTGTCTTCAGACTGTGGCAGACCTAATCAATCAACCCATCCATCAATATGTGGACATTCAGTATCTGAGGTAACATTTAAGCTCAAGAAACAATTGGAAGATTATAGCATTATTAGATTGCAAGGTGAACATTCTTAAAGGCAAACATAATAAGAATAATTAGAATAATTAGAAAAAATGTGGACTGCAAACAGTGAATCACAAAGCAACTTAAGAACTTCTAAAAAGACAAATTTACATAAATAACTGTCTTTTTTATAGCTCCTACTTTTCCTCCTCATTTCCCAGAACCTAGAAGGAATTCTTAGTGCTAGGTTATGCTTTGTAGACTTAATACGAGATTATAAATGTGTGTCTTGGAAAGAGATCTGTGGGCATGGCATGAGGAAATCAGGCATTCTAGAAGAGCACATGTAAGTGGGAATTAAGGACAGAGATTTGGCACTCCACTCTTTCTGGTGAGAGGCAAATTATACAGATACTATCTGGGTTTAATTATGGTTTAGTAAAAGCATTTAAGACTGAGGCTGGACTGGTACTGTCACTATTGATTTATTCCAAAACCTTTCTCTCTATCATCTTATTAGATATCTTGTCTTCAAATAGATAACTGAATGCAATTGGTTATGTATCATGACACATTGTGAAAAATGATATTCAAGTTCTGACACATTACCAAAGTAATTATTTAAATTATCTGAGTCTCAGTGTTTCTTCATCTGCCAAGTTGGAGTTAGGCAACTTAATTTCTTAGATTCTGTTTAGGGTCTTAACACATATATATGGCACATACACACATGCAAATAAATATGCACACATGTATAAATAACCACACACAAATATATACCCAGGTGCATGCATAAAAACACACACTCACCTTCAAACATATGAAGACTTGTTCTCCACCATCACCATCATTATCATTATTGACTGACTGTGAAATTTTATACAACTTTCTTATACCATTTTTAGCAGGACTCAACCCAGGGGTGAGGCAAGCTGATGGGGCACCTCCAGAGCCCACAGTGGGTACCTAGATGTAGGTATGAGGGTGGTGAGCATCACAGGGCATTTTGGAGGAAGGGCATTCAACATTCATAGGGACCCATATGCCCATCCATCCTCTCCAAGTAAAAACTTCCATATTTACTCTCACAAAGGGACATTCAGAAAGAACCAGAAGTCCTAGATTCTGATCCACCTCTTCCAGTACCTTACTTTGTGACCTTGTGCAAGTCACCTCCCTATTACCTTCTCATTCTTTAAAAGGAGAATGTGGGACTTCCAGTCCCAGCCAAGACAAAGTGAGCTCGTAATATCCTATCCCTATTTCTCCTACAGATTATAACTCAAGTCTGTGGACAGAAGGCAAAAAGTAATGTCCTGAAGTCTCTGAAAAGTACAAGCTTGCATGTTGATTGGGAAGGGAAGTCAGAATTTGAAGAATAACCAATATGGTAGTGGAACTTTTTTTTCCTTTGTGTCCCAGTTTTGACCCAAGGACAAACCTGCACAGCAGATATTGATAGCAAAGACTTTGAGAGAAATTTTCTCTAGCCAGAAAAGAGGCCCTGTGAGCCAGAGAGTATGGGGTCCCTGTGGGCCAGATAGCCACTTTTTCTTCTTTTTGTTCCTCTTTGTCTTCCGGCTGTGCCTAGATGCCAGGTGTATTGCTGCAATAAGGTGGTAGCAGTGCAGAGGTGTTAGCATCTAAAGCCCCTAAAGAAAAACTTATCTCTATGTTCATATAATCAGTGCTCTGAAGAGTGTGAGGGGAAGCCATATAGTTTTTTATTTATCTCTCACTGCTTTGCCCCAAGGTCAGCCCCAGGTATGTGGAAATAGCCAACAACAGACAAACTTTAAGAAGAACATTTCTTTCTGATGAAACAGGCTCGGGGAAAAAGGACTCTTGAGAAGGGAATAATATGGGAGAGTCCTGGAGAGAAAAGAGCTTAGAAGGGGTTCTCCTGATTCTGCGTACAAGCTGTCTGAAATCTCAAGTTCATGCCTGAGCTACATAGGTAAAGCACAGAACAGAGAAGCATAGCAAAGGCTTTGAGAACTACTAGAATTCAAAGCAAAGTTTGGTGATGGTTTATATTGTCAAACTAACTTCTGAGTGTTGAGTGCAAACAGCACAGCAAGGAATTTGGAAACAACTGTTGTTGCAACCTCTGCCCACAGAAGGCAAGACAGAACTTGGGATCTGTACCTTATCATGCCTGTTAAAACAAACCAAAAAACATCAATATTCTCCAGAGGATTTTAACAGGAATCAGTCTTACAACATAATATTTAACCTGTCCATGATGTAATACAAAATATATTGACATAAAAGATATCAGGAAAATGGTAGACTATGTTCCATGAGCTAAATCTGCACCACTACCTGTTTTTAGTAAGGCTTATAAGATAAAAAATATTTTTTACATTTGTGAATAGTTTTAAAAAATAAGAAGAATATTTGTAATATGTGAAAACCTTATGTAATTAAAATTTCAGTACCTATGAATAAAGTTTTACTGGAATACAGTCAAGCTTATTCATTTTTATATCATCTATAGTAGCTTTCATCCTATAATGTCAGAGCTTACTAGTTGCAACAGAGATGGTATGGGCCATAAAGCCTAAAACAATTACCACCTGACCTTTGACAGAAAAAGTATTCTGACCCTTACTAAGGGAAAACAAAATCCCACAATTTCTCATTCTTGGGATGATCTAGATGTTGGAATTATCGGACAAAGACTTTAATGTAGATATTATAATCTCATTAAATGAGGAAAGAATTACTCTTGAAATGAGTAGAAAGATAGCAGTTCTCCAAAGGGAAATAAAAACTATAAAACAGGATCAAATGGAAACTTTAGAATTAAAAATTACAATACTTCAAATAATAAATTCATTATAAGGACTCAACAGCAGAATGGAGATGACAGAGGAAAAAGTCAATGAACTTAATGATATATTAATAAAATTATCCAAACTGAAAAACAGAGAAAAAGATTTCAGTTGAGGGGAATCAGAGCCTTAGAAACCTATGAAGCTATACAAAAAGGTCTAATTTTTATGTCATTGGAGTTCCAGATGAAAGGAGAAAGAGATTAAGTTGTGAAAAAAATATTTGAAATAACAATGGCTTTCTCCTATATTTGGTGAAAGATACAAATTTACAAGTTTAAGAAGCCCAGGAAACTTTAAACAGTATAAACTCAAATAAAATTATGCCCAGATATATTATAATAAAACTCATGAAAACCAAAGTAAAAGGAAGGGGTAAAACTAAATAGGTACTAAAAACTCAATAAAGTCTACCTTATAGTGATAAAAAGGTCAGCCAGAGAGAGAGAGGAATATGAAATAAATGTGGACATTTATGGTTGTAAGGAACTGTAAATGTTTTGACACCCTGAAGCTGCACACATGACATTATCACCTAAGGAAAATGAAGGTCAGAAAGATTGAATGACTTGACCAGAATAATGCTCAGGCAAGAGGGAAGGAAGGAAGGAAAGAAGGAAAGAAAGAGGAAGAAAGGGAGGGACAGAGGGAAAAATAAAAAGTGACCTTTGTTGAGTGTATTGGGTTAACACTGACTCATATTGCCACATGTTTTTTCCATAGAGGTAAGAAGAAAATGGTGTTTTTATAAGATGGAGTACTTCAGGAGAAGGCAATGCTCACTGAAGCATGTCCATCAGGGGCTTGGGACATGCAGGCTTCCAATGGGCAGGTATAGGGATCACAAAGACATGAAGAATGCTTAAAAGGAAATATGGAAAGGAGCTAGTGAAATATTTTGCTTAATGCAGATTTTTGCTGAAGTCACGTTTAAAAGGGCAGGGGTCGGGAGAAGTAACATTTTGACACCAGGACAAAACCACTGGAAAATTCAATCATAAAAGATAGCACTCGTTTCAGTGCCATGAAATATTAGATGGATCATTTGTTGATACTATGTAGCCAAAGAAAGAAATGGAAGACAAGAGATTCTTGGCTAAACTCACAAATGCTTTGGCAGAGCATAGCTTCTCCTGCTCTCTCTCTCTCTCTCTCTCTCTCTCTCTCTCTCTCTCGGTCTCTCTCTCTCTCTCTTACACACACACACACACACACACACACACACACACACACACACACACAAACCCTAAGGAGGATCCAAGGGGTGAGCTTCAATTCTTATACCCACCACAGGAACTCTGACATATCAGAGCAATCTAAAAGAAGTCCAGATCTCATGAGGACTTACTAGGTCTTCTTGAGAAAATGCTAAAGAAGCCCTTAAAACTAATATTTGGAACATAAAACTTTAGGGCTTAAGATCATAAAACAAAGGGAGAGAGAAGTATTGTGAGACCCTGTGATTCACTCTATGACACAGAGCGTGGAAATCCTATCGAGGTCCCTGGCTATGGGTCAGTATATACTCAACTGACTGTCAGTTAAGACCCAGAGTAGTTTATCTAAGTCTCTCAGGAGGGGTGAGCAAGAAATTTGAAAGAACACTGTCGCTTGTTGATGGGCTTAACCTCTAATAGTAACAAGGAAAGGGAGTCTTCAAATACAGCCAAGGGCAGCATTAAAAACCATGGATGCAGCAAGGCAGGCATCAAAGACCTCTGCAATGGCAACTTCTACCCATGTTGTCCAGTGGCCACCATTATTCTGAGCTGGAAGAATAAGAGTAGAATGCGGAACAGCTATAGGACACCTTTAAATTCAAATAGAATTCTCCAGGTTCTCAGTCTTCTTCCAGGATAACAGGCAAGAGTTTGGGATCCTTGAAGTTCCTGTGATTTGTCTTTGGGCAGACATGGTACAAACTGCCATTTGTAGCCCTGCTAAAATCACAGGCATATTCTTGATGTTGCTGTGTTCCAGAAAAGAAAGGATCATATCTGTGTCACTGTTCCTTGAAAAGAAAAACTAAAACCGTATACCTCAAAGGATGTAAAAATATTTTGAACAAGACCAGTATTTAGAATAATACCTACAACCTTTGATTTTTTTTTTCAAGCCTAGGTTGATCTGACCTAATCTTTCTGCATCTGACATTTTCCTTTGTTCTTTTTTGGCTCCAGACTCAATATATATTTTTTAAAATTGTTTTTTAAAAATGAAATGGATGGCTGGCATCGAAAGGAAAGACCCTTGGGGGTTTCTTGCAAAGGACCGTAGAGGCCCAAAGATTATTTTGAAAGCTCTGCAGCTCTGGCCCTTCAGAACACAAATTGGGAGAGGGAAAGGTGGAGAGGTGATATAAAACTGATTAGAATTTGGCAGGAGAAGAAAATTCCTAGAAGATAGTCAGGCACATTATATTTCTATAGACTCAGCTGAAAAGTCTTGTTTCTCCAATTTTCTTCAGCTTTCCAATTTAATCTTATCTTATTTATTGTCACTATTATTATTAATATTGCAGAAAGCTAAGCTGGAAGGACTTGCCTTAAGAAATAATTATAAGAACTTAACAAGATACTCTTCTAAGTGACTTCCAGTGAGAAAAGCCTATGTAATTGTTCTATTGACAGTATTTTGAGAGATGCGACTCTGAAGAATAAACAAATCTAAAAATTATTAGGCATGATTGCTTGCCAATTAAATGTTAATTCATTCTAAATGGGGTGATCAGCTTCAAAGGCAGTTTGAAGATGTATATTGCCATTTCCTTGGTTTTGTACTCAGTATTGATTAAGGGGATTGGGCTCAATGCCATATGAGGAAAGATACATTCATCACCATTGCAGCCTTTGGGAATGAAGAAGCCCCAGCTAATAGCTTTAGAAAGGGAAATGCAGAATTCTAGGAAAGCAGCTGGCAAATAAGCAACATGTCCACAGACTGCAAGGCTGGTGTTGGATGGAGGGAAACGGGAAGTCTGTTTTGAGTCCCAACTCATAAAAGTATGAGCATCATCAGTCCTTTTTGTAAAATAAATGAGGTGCTGGGGCTCACATGTTGATAAATTATGAAATGCCTTCCTCTTTCCTCCTCTCTTCATGCACTCTTCCTTCTTCTCGATTTCCATTAACTAGTGAACTTGTTCCTTCCAGAGGAGTCAGTAGAGAAGGGTATGTTAATTTATTTACAGCCATTCCAGTGAATGTTGTAAGCTATTGGTATGTTGGTGAGCTGAACAAGTGCATATAATGCAAGTCACCTTCCAGAGCATGGAAAGCATCACCAGTACGAATTTTTCAGATGCTTGTTTTGACTTATTTCAGCAGAAGATTTCTTTCTTTTCTTCATTAATAAAATGAAGTCACAAATTCCTGACTCTTTTCTTTCAATTTAAACCAATTTACTAAATATTAACTTGCTATTACTCTAATAGTTGCTGCTAGAAAAGAAGCAAATAGGGCAGGGTGTGATCTCAAGAAATATTGTCTAGAATGAAGTCAGACATGCAGACAAAGCCATTGTCATGCACAAGGGTAAGTACAGTCATGAAAGAATGTTAAGCAGAGAAAAGAGGAAAATTAGTTCTATGTAGTTTGAAGACTGCTCAGATAAAACTTTTTTAAAAAATGCTTAAGATTTGAGCTCATTCTTTTTTTTTTTTTTTTTTTTTTTTTTGTCTTTTTTTCGTGTCCGGCAATGGATCGCAACCATCAGTGTTGCGCCCATACCGGACCGGGACCAGCAACGGGATCGCAACCCTCGGTGCTGCTCCCACACCTCGCTCAGCCAGTGAGCGGGAACCGGTCTGCATGCAGGATCCGAACCCTCGGCGGGAGCGCCGCCGCACTCGCAAGCGGCGCACTGTAGCAGTGCGCCACCGGGCCGGCCCTGAGCTCATTCTTGAAGAAGGGAATTAAATGGGTTTGCATTTTGTACAAGGGGGAAGGTATAGAACTGTGAGGTAGGAACCACATTTGCAAAGGAAGCAGGAAATGTCTGTGGTGTTATGAAAAATCCAAGCAGTTTGGTATTGGTAGAGCATAAAGTTGTGGGTCAGCAAGCAATGAAGTACAGTCTGAAGAAAGCCAGCAGCCAGCAGCCTCTTCTGCAAAGAGAGAAGAAACAATGGAGTTTCATGAATTCCATACTCATCCAGCAAGAAGGTCAGGAGCTCAATGATGCTTACAGTTTCATCTCTGAGATTATGAAAGGATAAGAATAAAAAGTTGCCAAACTCCAGAACTTTTGTTAATTTTCCATGCACGTGAATCCCTACCTGTTCCCTCAAACTAATCATCAGTGAAACCTTCAAAAGAATATGCTCTTTGAGATGTTTTCTTCAAGAGAAGCAAGAAACAAAGGAATTGGGATGTTCCTACACAGGCTGAGGTGTAGACTTCCCCAAGGCATGGGTAGCTACAGAGAAACATAGACAAGCAGGCTATGACAGTAAAACCTCATCAGAGGGAGAGAAGGGATAGTGTGCATGAAACACCCATTTGGAACTGAGAAAGGGCCCAGGATGTGGAACTGAACAGTTACCAACGAGGGATATTTTCTCCCACATATAAATCAAGACAAAACGTGCCTCTCTCAGTCTGAACAGAAGGCTCTTGCTCCCAGAAGAGGACATGAAGCTGGGTGCAACACCCCATCCCGAGGTCTGAAAGCATCAACAGGCATGTGATTTGCTGCTTTTGGTGATAAATAATACTGACTTGAGAATCTTGTCCAAGAATGGTGTGGGTCTGTTTACTTTAATAGCCAGGAGAATCAGATATTTTGGAAGCAATGTACAAATATATAACTTAACTAGAGAGAGAGAGAGAGAGAGAGAGAGAGAGAGAGAGAGAGAGAGAGAGAGAAAGTATCCCAAAAAGAAAAATGGAATACAACACAAAACCGTATACTCAGAATCATTAGATCTTGGAAAGGAAATACATATAAAGATCAGAATCTAAATGCTTCTCAAGAAATGGAATCCTCTCCAAAATCTCCTTCCCAGATAGACAGTAGAGCATGGTGGGAGTGGGAACATATAGTAGGATATTTCAAGAAATCTGTGCAAAAATAGAATTGAAAGATAATGAAACTATTTCTATAAACTTTTTGAAGCAATCTTGTTTAGGACAGAGAGTTGGAATGCTTTACTTGCAAAATGGGATAACAATGCTATCTATCACATGGGTATCTACTTGTATTTACTGAAAATGTCTTTCTTCTCAAGTATCTCACATAACTCAGTAACTTCTTCATTTTTATGTTCTCTGAGTAACAGCTGAAGAATATTCAACGGCTAATGGGCTCCCTGTGGGGGGCTGGTGAGATCCATTTCACAAAACAGTTTTCTATTTATTTAAACTCACAGTGTTGGAATTAATCATTTGATTTCAGCACGGTGTTCTGGAGGTGTGGGATGCTGGATATTTTCTGAATAATGAGCATATTCTGGGAATAGTGCAAGGAGCTCAATATGCAGATTCTTATCTAAACATCAACACTGAGATGCAGAAATGCAGGCTTATCAGTAGCCTCACAGATGAGGAAACTGAGGTCCAGTAACCCTTCAAGCTCCCACTGATACTAATTGGAGAAGGAAAAATCAATAACCAAGACTATCTCCTGTCAAAAGTCATGCTCTTTTCAACAAATGGTGCTGGGACAACTGGATGCCTATATGCAAAAGAATGAACTTGAACCCCTACTTCATACCTTACACAAAAATTAATTCAAAATGGGCCATAGACTTAAATGTAAGAGCAAAAATTACAAAAATCACAGACAAAAACATAGTGATAATTCTTTATGATCGATCTTGGCTTAGGCAGTGGTTTCCTAGTTATTACAATAAAAGCGCAAATGACCAAAGAAAAAAATAGATAAATTGGATGACATCAAAATTAAATATTGTAATCTGAGGTCCTGTTGTGTAACTCTGCCTTTGCTGGGTCATTAACTTACTACTTAATAATAAAAAGACAACCCAATGAAACAACAGGCAAAAAATATGAATAGACATTTTTCCCAAAATGCATACAAACGATTAATAAGCACATAAAAGATGCTCAACATTGTTATGGGAATGCAAATCAAAATTACGAGATACCACTTCATGCTCATCAGGATGGCTCAAGTCTAAATGATAGACAATAGCAAGTGTGGATTAGAATGTGAAGAAACTGGAACACTCATGCAATGTCGGTGGGAATGTAAAATGGTGCAATAACTTTGGGAAACAGTTTAAAAGTTCTTTAAATTGTCAAATGTACAGTTGTCATATGACCCAGCAATTCCACTCTTAGGTATTTTTCTAAGAGAACTGATGACATATATCCACATAAAAACCTATACAGGAATGTACGTTAGCAGCATTAGTGATAGTAGTCAAAAGACGGAAACAGCCCAAATGTTTATCAAATGATGATTGGATAAATAATATGTGGTATATTCATACTCTTTAGCAATAACAGGGAATGAAGTACTGATACATGCTGCAATATGGATGAATGCTGAAAACTTTATCCGAAGTAAAAGAACCAGTCACAGAAGACAGCATATTTTATGGGCCCATTTATCTGAAATGTACAGAATAGAAAAATCAATAGAAACAGAAAATAGATTAGTGGTTGCCTATGACTGGGGATGAGGAGTAACTGATAATAGGTATGGGGTTTCTTTACAGAGGGAAGCAAACATTCTAAAATTAGATTGTGGTTATAGTTACACAATCCAGTGCATTTACTAAAAACATTAAATTTTATACTTTAAATGGTTTATGTATGGCAAATATATTGTAGCTCAATAAAGCTGCTCTATAAATATAGGTTAACAGACAACAGACAAACAGAAAACCCATGATATTTTACTATGTAGCATTTAAACAGGTCATACAACCTAGGTCTAATCACAGTTCTACCACTCTCTACCTCTAAGACTTTTGGCAGTTTACTTGTCTGAGCCTCAGTTTTTCTCATCTGTAAAGTTTAAATAAAAGTGCCCACGTCATGGAATTGTAATGAGAATTAAACAACACAGGTACAATGCTTAGCAGAGTGCCTGATACACTTAAGAACTTTGCTAATTTTTTTTCCCCATTCTTCTTCCATTTTTCAAAAAGGATCCAGGCTTAGTCACAGCTGCCATTTTCTGACACTCGCAACCAAGGCTCCCACTTGAACAACAGTCACAGTGTTTTATGACTCTGTTTATTGTTGATGCTTTGTGTTGGCACATGTGTGTCACTCAACCAAAGAGCAGAACATAGTTGGAAGAACATGGGCTTGTTCAAGATAGAAATAGGTTCAAAATTTGGTTCTTCCATGATGGCATATAAGTTAATCCCTTCAAGCTCCAGTTTCACTGATCAATAAATGAGTCAATAGTGTCTTCCTGGAGATGGTGTTGTGAGGATGAAAAGCCACGAGCTATGTACAGTGAGATGAGCAAATTGAGCACAGTACTTGGCAATGAACAAACACTCCACCAACATGAGCTCTCTTCTCTTCCCCTGCCTTCCTTGCTTTCAACCTCAATAAAATAAAATAATCTAATAAGAGAACAAAAACGCATTTGACCTTGGCTGATTTTCTCTGCCTAAAAGATCTTACCCAGAACTTCCCAAATGACTCCAATTAAGAAGTATTTTTTGAAGACACGCACATGTACGCTATTTATTTTTCTTTTTTTTTTTTCTTTTTAGAGTGGTTAGGTTAGACAGAAAGAAAAAGACTACTTCAATTTCACATAGAATGTGATGAAAAATTTAGAACTCTAACCACTCCTGCTCCCTAAATTGGCATTTATTAGTGTTAGGAGGAGAGTTTGCAAGGAGAACTACATTAAAAATGTGCACAGGGCTCTTGGAGAGTTACTTTCTGGAAGGGATGATGTCTTACTGTCAGTCTTTGAAAGAAATATCAAAAAGGTAATGTGAGCTGAAGCTTAAGATTTCTCAATATGTCCATTTGAGTTACAAAGGATTTTTATGCTCCATTTCAGACATTATTTAAACATTGTTATTCCTGCAAACATGCCACGCAGAGATAAGGTTTTGCTCTGAACCACATCGAAATGCAGATTGGTCTAGAAAGTCAGTTTCAAAGTGCCTTCTTGGAGGTAACTGTTTATTAAGCCTTGGAGGAATTTCAACTGCATACCGTTGATGGAAGGGGGTGGGGTGTAAGATTTGTAATATTCTCCTTAATCATGTGATTTACCCAACACTGGTACAGTTATAATCTAAATAAAGTTCCTGGAGCCATCAGGGCATTATACTGTAGCTGCTTCATTTAATCTAATGGTCTACATTTAGGTAATTTCCATGCATTTTAATCTATTTAATGATCACCTTTCTCAGGTGATTTACAGCAGCTGGATGTCTGGGGCTCTGGTACCTAGAAGCCATTCACTGTATAATAAACTGGGAGAAAATGCTGCTGGAAAATACATGTTTTGTGTAGATCTGCCCTCATTAAACACCAAGATAATATTTGCTGAGGATGCTCATGTGTCTCACAAGATTTAGTAATAGGCATTGCATAGGCACCCAAAGAACCAATTTGATCTTAGGTTATTTTAGTAAATAATGTAGAATATGTTGAAATACTGGGTCCTTTAGTAGAACAGATGGACACTTACTTAAAAATCATTTCACTAGATCAGAGTTTCCCAGAATGTTCTGTAGAAGATAATCAAATACAGTAGCTCCCCAAACAGAAGGAGATTTAGAGTTAACTATATTCATTCATTAAAGGTTTTGAAAAATCCTGCAAAGGAAGGATATGTTTTGTTTGTTTGGGTAATCAAACATTTCCCAAACTAAGTTAATAACAGAAACTGCTGCTACCTTGTAACCCCTTTTAACATCCTGCAGAACATACTTCAGGAAAGAAAAACTTAGTCTATATCCAATATCAGATTTTCTTTGCAAAAGTAAAACATAAATTTGGAGACAGTCATGTCTGGGCTTCCGTCTGGCACTTACAAGCATTGACATCATAAACTATTTTAGTTTTCAGAGCCTTGCTTTTACCTTCTGAAAAATAAAGATAGTAAAAGCTACCCTGTCGGATCACTGTGAGGTCAAATGAGAAAATGTGTGTTAAGTGATTAGAGAAGTATCTGGCAAATAGTAGGTTTAAATCCACTTTAGCTCCTTTCTTTACTCCACTCTGTTCCATGAAATCTCCAAAAGGCTAGAAATATAACCATGAATAGGATGCTTGCTGCTTTGCAAGATCTTAGATTTATTTCAAATGAAACTCTGGAGTCTGTTTTAGATGGCCCTCTGGATAGATATTTTGGGAAACCAATAATGAAGATCTCACTGTAAATGAGCACTTACCACACGTCAGATGTTTCTCTTTGCAGTGCCTCATGTAAACAGCATAGCAATCCCATCAAGTGGGCATTTCAGGTGAGATAACTACGTCTACTAGAAGTACATGACATGACTTAGATCACACAGCCAGTGCTGGGGAAGTGGGAAATAAGACCAGTATTTTCTCATTAAGAAGAACTTGATCTTAAGAACTGTTAGGTTGTTACTTATCAGTAAGAAAGTGCTCTGAATCCTCCCAGTCTATAATAGAGGACCAGCCATGAGGCGATTAAAGAAAAAGAGGGGAAAATAAGAAACACAGAAAGAAAAATAAAAGGAAAGAAAGTCACAGGGCCAGAATGTGAAGGAGACTTGGGCAGTTGAACTGTGTGTGACAGCCAAAAGGGACCTCAGGGGATTCTGTTGTGTCACCGTTTGGCAGAAGACTGCAAAGTATCGTGAATTTGTCAGAGCCTGGCAAATGACATACCATATTAGCCAAAGTTCAAAGTGATTAATATAAATTAAAATGCTATTTCATTTGCCAAGATTTTGTCCATCAAGTGTATACAAGGAATGGTAGAAATTTCCTAAGACTTCCACCTCAATGCTCTCAAAGTGTACGATCATTTTTCTAGGAGTTTGTGGACTATTCGTTAGACCTCTGGGAAACACTATCAGTAAAGGTAAGAGCGTTCTAAGAGCTTAATTAACTTTGAAGATACAGAAGGCTCGTGATGAGGAATAATGTCTTGGTGACACAAGTTTGAAATTGAAGATGATTTCAAGTGGATAAAGAAAAGCCTTTGAGGACCTTGAGTTCAAATAACTTTGAAAAGTGATAAAATAGTTATCTTTAAATATTCAGAATGGTATTACATTAAACAGGCAAGACATTCTTACTTTTGAACATCTTTATCTGTAACTATGTTGGTTAGAAAATAATTTGAAAGTTTCCTTATATAATTATATTCTATGTTCATCTTGTTTACTTAATAAATTCACATATATTCATTCAAGTTATATCTATCATGTATTTCACTAATGCTTGGAATTGGGAAGGACAAAGAAGATATCAAAATGAATGAGATCTGGATCTCTACCACTGAGGTAGAGAGATGCAAAAGTGATATTAACTCAGTGAAATGAGCTCCAAGAGAAGACCATTGTGTTGGAAGCCTAGAGAGTGGAATGATTCATCTTGAGAGAGGAAGACAATTGAATTAAGAGGATGTTCAAAAAGAGATGACATTCAGGTAAAATGTTGAGGAAAGGTAAGATTTTGACTGTGGGATGGTGGGCTAAGACAACCCAAAGCAGGGGGAAACTTTGAGGGCAAAGCCAAAAGAAGGAGTCAGGTTCTGGGCTAGCTCCTGAAGCACAGCTGGCCTGCAGCGCTGAAAGCCATGCTCCAGCAGAGGACATTGCATGAGCTGAAACTGTTGGGTGTGAAGGGACTTGGTCTTCCTGGGCTTTGAAGACCATGTCTAGGACTTTGAATATTATCACATGGCAACAGAAAGTCACAGAAGAACTTCAGCAAGACAAGGATGAATACACGTGACATAGAAGACCACCCCAGCATCTCCATGGAGGAGATTCTGTATTGAGGTAAAGCATCCTGTGAGACATAAAGACACTGTAGAATAGTCAAAAAGCTCCCTGCCTCCCCTGGCACCTTCCTTGATATGCAACCTTACTCACTAAAAACCTGCAATCTGGAAAGAATGATTTAGTCCCTCCATTCAGAAAGGCACAAAATCTTCCTATATAAATTTTTCATGAAATCTCAGATCCTCTAGTAGACTTTTGAATGACATTATGTAAAATAGCGTGGTTGAGGTGAACTTTGACTTCTTTTATAGGGTATATTTTGTATAGTTAGAAGTCCAGGATTGAAAGAGGCATCAAAGGTAATTTAATGTGACCCTTCAGTTGCTGCTTGAATCACTTCTATAATATTCCTGTCACAGGTTGCTCAGTCCCTGCTTGATTACATATAGTGACAGGGAACTTATGATTTGCCCACATAAAGATACTAATCAGACCAATGGGGACAGAGAAACTGGGTGGGCTTGGACAGGATAATAGGCAAATGGGAATTCAGCTCTCAGAGGCAGCTGGATGTAGAAGTAAAGGATAGGGCAGGGCATGTGCTGGATGGGGACAGTGGTTGTGTCCAGCTGGCTGAATGAACACATGGAGTTTGGGAAACTTGCAGAAAACTCGGTTTATGGGGAAGGGTTGTGTGTGCATAGCAGGAGTCACATTCTGAGCAGAAGTCAGTAAGCAAGTGCAGCTCTGGAATTCAGAAGCCAGTGCTGCAATGTGAAAAAGTAGGGCTAAGCATTAGGACAAAGGGGCTGGTTGAATCAAAATATATGAAGCTGAAGGCTGAGGTCAAGGACCAGAAATGCAGATTGATCACAGGTTGAGATCACATGTACAGGACCGGTTAAGGAAAAGGCTCAGGAAAAAAAACAAAGTGTAAGAATATTCAGAGCCTGGTTTATGGATGATGTCTGTAGAGATAAGGCTCAGGACTTAAAAGAAGAAGGTGAGCCTGGACAGAGCCCAGATGAATTAGAGACAGGTGGGAGTATTTGTTACCAGGATTAGCTTCATTCACGATTCAATAATTGATGAGTAGCTACTTAGGCAAGGTAGGTCATGTGGTGGTTGCTGCAGCCACAGTGGTGAGCAGGACAAACTCAACCTTCACCTGCAGGGGGCTTGGAGTGTACCTCATTATGGATAGCGTTCATGCTGATATCTGGCTACATTGGCCTGGGTTTAACTTTAAACCTTACTGTGAATTCCTTCGATGTGAAGACTTCACCCAATGTTCCTGCTACTTTAATTTTGAACACGTGAAAATGCTGGTCAAAAATAAGCTGTCTGATAATATAAAGTGCATTTTAGCAGTAGGGGGAGTAGGCTTATGTGTGCTGCAAGGAGCGTGGGGGGCAAAGAACATCCCTGCACTGATCTTTTTAGGAAATTGCAGAATGAAAAACAAAAGACAGATTTTCAAACTAGATTTCCTCTCTGAGAGAACATCCTGAGACATCGCTATTAGTCATAGATACATAATTTAAGGGTTCAAAAGAAGTGTCAGAAAACAATTTTCATGCCAATTTTTCAAACTCAAAATGGAGGGATGAAAAATATAAGAGGCACTGAGGTCAGGAGCATGCATATTTTTCAGGTTTAATGCCCCAATGTAGCAATTATAAAAATCTGGTAATTGGACAGTTACTTTATCAAGATACCTGACGTTAAATTAACTCGGCAGGTGAGGGTTTGTAAGTTTGGTTTTAAATATAAATTCATTAAACAAAGGATGTTTTGAGGTAGAACTAATACAGGAAAAACAGATTCTTGTGTTGGGCTTATAGGACACATCCCAAAAGGAAACGTCAGAGAAAACCAAGATGGAAGCAAATCAACTACTATTCTCTCTCCTTTCTCTCTCTCTCTCTCTCTCTGTGTCTGTCTGTCTCTCTCTCTCTCTCTCTCTCTCTCTCAAACTCTCTCTCTCTCATCACTTTTGTTCTATTACCACACACATGTGTACAGACGCAAACACACACACATGAAGTACACAACACACACTATCAGGAGAACTATTTTAGCTGTGCTAGTATAAGTAGTCTTTGAACATCAAGATCTATAAACAGACACAAAGTACTAATATACAAGTATGAGTACTTGCAGATAAAAGGAAACTGGAAAAATTAATGAATATCCAACCATAAGTCTGCACTTGAATAACTAATGAGCCCTTCAAACTCAGCACCTGTCAAACTTAACTCATGCAAAATACTACATGTCCTCGCTCATAAGTGGGAGCTATGCAAGAAAGAAAGAAAAAAAAGGCCATAATAAAATGATGAACTTTCAGAAGAAGAAAACAGATCTATAATTACTAGAGGTGGGAAAGGATAGTGAGTAATTGGGTAAGGGACACAAAAAGTAATTACAATTTGTAATGATGAACATGCTAATAATATTGATTTGATCATCACATACTGTACACAAATACTAATAGTCAATTCTGTAGCCTATAAATTTGTATAATAAATAATAATAATAATAATAAACTCATGCTATTCCATCACAACTCTTTCCACTTCCGGTTTTCCCAAACTTGGTAAACAGTACTATATCTACCCATACATGCAAATCAAAACATGGGCATTATCCTTCATAGCTATTTCAGCTCTCCCCACTTTTCCAATCAATGTCTATGTGTCATATAGTCCAGTTCCTAAATGGCCTTCAAAATATGCCCAATTCCTCTCTCCGCTGCCACCACCCATATGCACAGCTGGACTGTTGCTACCAACATCAGTTACCACATGCCCTTCTTGTTCCTGCTTGAATCCAATTTTCACACTAAGCTGCCCAATTATCCTTTTCAAATGCGAATCTAATTATGTCCCATACCTTGCCCCATTGCTTAAAAACCTTTAGTAGTTTCTCATTGCTCTTAAAAAAACAACCAAAATCCTTAAAGGACCAACAGATCCCCTCATGATAAGACCCTGACTTATCACTATAGATTTATCTGTGCCTCTCTTTTCTTTTTACTGTATTGGTACTTGGTTCTTTCTGTAGATCCTTGGATTTGCCATACTTTTGTCTTCAAGGACTTCCCACATCTTTCCCATTGCATGGAACACTCCTGTTTATTTCTTAAAAATCAAAGTAATTTCGACATCATTTAGAGTGTGGAAGTAATGTCCACGAAGTTTTCCCAGACTCCCCAGATTAAATCTGTCCCCTGCTACAAGCCTCCTTTATACCACTTTTATCACTGTTGTAGGAATTAGTTGTTTAATAACACTATCCTATTAGAACCGTAAATTCCCTTAATGCAAGAAAAGATGTGCCCTGTTAACCAATGTGTTTCCTCAGAGGCTTAAATGGCATGTGAAACTGAGTCCTCAAAAAACATTCATGAAATGAACATGGGTGATCTCTGATCTCCTGTATCATAATGGATTGTTCTGATAAACCAAATGAACCCAATTCAATGTGTTTTTCTGACTCTGGATCCCAAAAATCAACTTCTGGAGTATGGAAGGTGGAAAGGAAACTGAGGATTCTGAATGACTTTAATCTTAGTTCAAGGGTGAAGCTGCTAAAACATACTTTTGATCTTGGGCTTTTTAAAGCGAAGTAGACTATCCAGAATAAGAATGGAGCACTTCTGTCACACTCTACACTGTGTAGCCTGTTCCTGAAATATTTCAGTCAAGTTTGGACCCTGGAACCTTATATATTTGAGCAGTCCAGAGGTGAGAGAAAATGCCAAGGGGGACTGGAAACCATGGAAACCAGGTATTATTGAAAGAGCAGGAGCAGTACTCGGGAATACTATTCAAAAATCTGAAAAACTCCCATGCTTGTAATGAAAGTGTCCATGTGACTTAGGAGAGACAAGAGTCCATGATGAATTTTGGATGGAGTCAGGTGATGTATCTTTATATGGAAAACAGATTTGACTAAACATCCTGAACTGTGATATAGGCCCTGTCCAAAATTGAAAGAACATTCTAGAAATCAATATTGTCTAGAGATGGAATGGTCAGACCTGGAAGGTTGTGAGATTCCCGCCACTTGAATTGGTTCAGTATAGAGGGGTTGACCACATGGTGCTGATATTCAAGGATCTTCAGGGATCGGTGGCATGGTGGTACTAGCTTCATATTTAACTGGCATTTATTTGAGAAGATACTATGTGCCTGGAATTGTGCTGAATTATTTTGCAAATGCTGACTCCTTTGTGCCACATCACAGCTCCATGAGGTAAATGTATATCTTTGTAATCCTTGTTTTGCATGGGAGGCAAATGAGACTTGGAAATGTTAAGGGATTTCTTCACAGTGGCACAGCTGGTAAGTGATCCTCCCCAGATCCTTTTTCTTTCTTTCTTTTTTGTTAATTCTACAATTCTATGTCACTTTTTCAAAATAACAACTAAAGGCCTATCCAGGGCTCATGTTCTCTAATTTTATCATGCTGGGTTAGTGAATGTGGCCAACACACTTAGAAACCTTACCCCAGCAACAGTCTCTTTCCATAACTGAACAAAAGGACAACGGTCTTCAAACTGGGTTATTTCTAATTACCAGATGTAGCCAAGATTGCAGATAATAAAAAAGGGGAGCAATAGGGGCAGAATACTTGTAATATAGGGCAGGATGGCTTTCTAATTTAATATTTTATTCATAATTCTAAGGGGTAAAAATACCAGACTTGGCAATAAGAGAGGTTATGACTCAAGTCATTGAAGAGGAAACCTGGAAAATCATGATCAAAAGTTTATTATGCTCATAATTAGGCTAAAAATAAGAGCATATGGCAGCTAAGGGAAAACATAAGCTGCACACATTGGATTTCCAGTAGACAAAGTTGAAGAGGAATGATTATGTGAAGTAATATTATTGTAGGTGAAGATGGGAAAGAAATGGATGGAGTTGTTAACTTAATGCATCTGGAAAAGTAGGGAAACTATTCAATGATACATAGAAGGAGAAGAAGTTGAATGAATAAATAAAGCAAAGAATAAATGGCCAATAATGCAAGACACTAAAATCCTAAGCTACTATCAAAGATATAAAAAATATGGGAAGGGATAAGTAAGAAATAAAAAGGCAAGAATGAAATGCATGTAGCAAAAATGGGGATAAGTAATGTCTCGAAACAATGCAAGAAATCTCTAATTGGTGAAAAACATGCAGCTCACAAAACTCTTACGAAATTAGAATGGCAATAGAGTAGCCCCAAAGGCATTGATAGAGATTCAGAGCAACCTGAGATATTGCTGTAATATAGTAGAACATGTTATATTCTAGGGATTTTTTTCTTCCTACAGGATGAAACCCAAATGATGTGAAGGAGAGAAGGGAGGCATATTTGAAGGAACACAGATGGATTTGGGGATCTTACCATTGGGGTTAGAACCCTGGCATTATGAGGCAGAGATGTGCCTTTTGCCAATTTCTCTAACCTTTGTAACCTCAGTATTTCCTCTTCTGAGTGGTAATACTAATATCCACCATAGAGTACTGTTGTGAGCATCAGATATGAAAAATGTGGTAAATGACCTGCCAAACTACTCTCTACATGGAAGCTATTCCAATAGCAAAGTAAGGTGGTAGAATGGAAAGAGCCATTACAAAACTGAACGAGAAGCAAGGGAAGGAAATTAACCTTGAGAGAGTCCTTGCAGTGTTCTGGGCACATATACACATTAATTCTGTTAATCCTCACAATAACCCTATGAGAATGATGTTAATTTCCCTAAATTTCAGAAAAGCACATGGTGGTAGAAAAATCTTAAATTCAATGTCTTGGGTCTTGCCATTAATGATTGGTAGATCTGGAAATCAAACCCGAGTTTCTGAACACAACGGCTTTCATTATACCAGTCAATTAAATACATGAGCCATTTTGATCTGCCTGGTTCAGATGCCTGAAAGTCATGACCTTATTCTTACTATTTCGAGTCTTGTGTTCTCTCTTGCATTTGAAGAGCTTTGCATTCATGCTTTTCTTTTCACCTCCATCCACAGGATGGGGGCAAGACCCTCAATACATAAGGTGTCATAGGAGTCCATGAAGCTGGAAAACTAGTGCTGCTCCAGTTTCTCCATCCCTTCATCCCAGTGAATAGACCATGGAGCAGAAGACACCAGAAGGAGTTACAAAAGGTCCACACACCACTGGCAGCAAAGGAGGGAAGCAAAGGACTAGGAGAGAGCCCTGAAAAGGCTCTTAGGCTTCTTTCAGTTCAGCCAGGGCACCTTTAATCTAGTTTGAAAACTTCAGCTGCAGATGGACGTGGGCAGCCTTTAGAGATGTATTCTCAGCAAGGGAGGTGTCAGGATGGATTCATGAGAGGCATTTCATGCCTCACAAATCACCCTGAATATTTCATGTACATTAAAAAATTAGTAGACAAAACTGGAGTGGTGGCGTATAATTTACCTAGACTTGCAAGATGTTTTTGATACAGAGCAGGGCAGAAGATTTATCTGTGGGCACATTAAGCAGCTCTTGGAATGAAATGCATTGGCTCTGCATTAGCACCCATCAGAGAGGATAGCAGAGAGAGCTATATTGTGGTGAGGCAGTAAATATGGGTATAGCAAAGAGAAATATTAGCTTAATTTTTCTTTATCTTCTGCAAAGTGGATTGGTGAGTTTCTGCTTTCTGAAGGATGAGATAGCATTGCCTGTGTATGAATGAGTTTAAAAGGCATAAACAAGGGAGTCTGATGGCCTAATTTGGAGGAGTCCAGCGGGAATCTGCCTCTTTGCAGATAATGAGATCATATTTGGAGTAGATATGCCACCAAGCGAGAAAATGAATTTAATAGAAATATCACAGCTATTTACAACTAAAGAAACATTGGCGAAATATGCTGAAAAGAGAATGAATTCACAGCCTGGGATCTTTTTCATGTTTGGAAAAACACTTAGTATGTGACCCTCACCCTGTATTATGAGTTTATAGTAATTCAAACCTCTGAGTTATATTTAGCTAAGGTTGAAAGAGTTTGAAAATTCAGCCTTGAGCTACATTTACTGTCTGAAGAATCAGTATCTTGCATTTATGTTCTACCTTTCTAGGTTCTAAAATTCTTAGCACGTGGTTCCAGTCTCTCTCTTTCCTTTTTTTATTAACTAGGATGCACCCCCAGTTGGTGCTACAAAGACACTAATTTGTCTGCAACTCTGAACAATGACTGTGTCTAGATCACAATGAAAAGAAGCATTATTTATTCTGCTAATGGAAAATCACACAGTAATGTATAAATTTAATTTTCCTTCCTTTTGGTTCTTTGGCTTTCCTGTATGTGGGTGTGTTTCCTCAGAGACCTCATGTTGGTGATGAACTCAGAGTTTATTGACATATACCTGCCGAACACATAGATTAATATTTACAAATAAACACTGGTTAAAGTAGGTGTGTTTATGAAGCAACCTGGACTGGAAACTTTGCGTGTGCTCTCAGCTCTGTGTAAACTGGTCTCCCCGGAATCTAGTCACTTTGGAAAACTCTGGAACTCAAATATATAATAACCAGTTCTTTTTACGACTGTGAAGGGTAGAAGAAGGAGAAATGGTGGCTGAAGAGTGGGAGAAGAAATGTGGATGATGATGGTCTCTCATGGCAAGTTCACAGGTTGTTTTGTTTGGATTATTCAACATTTCTGCAATGCTCACCTCCACTTTGCAGATGAGCAAATTGATGTTCAGAGAGTTTTACTGACTTATCAAGGTCACCCAGCCTTTGAATGGTAGAACTAGGATCTGCACAAAGCCACACATCCAGGATGCTGAGGCTTAGGGTCTTCCAAGAAGTAGAGCCAGTCAAAGAGGTTTGGAGATCTGCCCTTCCTTTTAGGCATCTGATCTCCTCTTTCTTTCCTAGTGAGAACCCCAGACTCCTTTTATGGATGTGGGAAATAAAAGGAGATGAATGAGCCTGAGACTTAAATTGTTATAAAACTATTAAAGAGAAATCTGTCTGAAGTTATCACCTAAGGGGCCAGAAAATATTGGTCGTCACAGAGGTGGATTTTTAAATAAAGGTTGAACAAAATTACACTCAGATCCCTAGAGATGCTTCTAAATAATCTTTTTAAACAGGGGGTTACACAGTGAGGTGACCTTCCTGCCTCACTGTCTGTTAGTTTTATACTGAGATATCCTATGCTGAGCTAGGCTGGAAGAATCTGCTTTCCCTCTGTGGGCACTTCAGTATCTCCTGGGTGTTCTGTCATCTTGCTAAGAGCAACACACTAATCCTGGGGGAGAGAGAGTCAGTGCATCCTTCAAAACTGGGGATTCACCTGAAACATTCATCCTTGAAAATCCAGCATCCTTTGGAGAATCTTTTATTTTAGCAAATGTCTACATATCTAAAAATCTCTAACCACTGCTCCCCATCTCCAGTATTTCACTCCCTTGCTTAAAAACCTGCAATGCTTGCCCGGGCTTTTGTGGTATGTTATCCTAACTTCAACATTATTTCCTGACTTTTATGTTCCATTGGCTCCCACATACACCCATAAGTTTACCGTTAAAGACCACCTCAACAACAACCTATGTTAAGATTTTCAAAACCAAATGCAACAGAGGTCTGTTTTTGCTTTTCTACACCCTGTGCCCACCCTACTATCAACATAACATGCAGGTTTGTAATTATGTGTGGCTGATTTTATCCATCAGGGAGAATTTTGAAGGCAGAGACTGTGACTGAAGCATCATTTCCCTATGTTAGCAGAGTGTTTGACCCAATCGAGGGAGAGACTAAACGTTTATTGAATGAAGGAATTAAAAGTGAATTGAATGGGTGAGCAGAAGCCTTTCCTATCCCCAAGGCTCACATGGTCACTCCCACATCCCCTGGCTCTTTTACTTCTCTGACAGTTCAAATCTCCCTAGGTCATCAAGACTCAATCTATAGTGTGCTACCTCTACAAGCACATCCCCTGTGATAGCTTCACATTATAGATGCTTAGTCAATGAGTCGATCTGTGTGGACTGTTCAGTAAGTATGGCAACTGATGGGAAAGAGAATGAACTTTGAGAGGGTTTGCATTAGGGCAAGTTGGTTTAAGTGGAGAGACCTCTCCTCCTTGACCTCATTTTCAGACATCCTGAGCAAAGAGAAAAATGGAAGAGTGAGAATTTGATGATGTTAAGAAGGATGTGCAAACTGGAGAACTTCATCTTTCAGGTATGGGAGCAAGGCTCCAGCCAATTCCATGCCAAATGTGTTGGCCTACTGAGGGTCGTGGGGAGACTAGCCCATCCACACATTTGAGAGGGGTGCCTATTCTCAAATATGCTTTTTCTCAAAGTGAGATGTTTAAGATGTACCTGAAAGGTGAACTTTAGACCCTCTGAGACAGCAAGAGGCAGCTGAAGAGGTAAGCCCATGATCTGCCATTGTCTTTCTGGAGGTAGATATTTCACATTCCAGAGTTTAAGCCTGCTGAAAACCACTTTCCAAAGGAGTCAACCCAAGTATGAAAACATGAATAAGAAACCACTGCATCATTCTGTCTATGCCTGCATAAAAAGGACATTGCTTCTAGGCTTCATGCGGGATAATTGATCTTAGTCCTGATACCACATTATATCAGGATGGGGCTTTTGTCAAAAGTTTCTTATGACCATTATTTCATTAAGCTTCCTCATGCCTTGTAATAGAGAAAGAATCTTCCTTCCTTTACAGATGGGCAAAATGAAGCTTAGAAAAAATGTGATGCTTCTGCGGAAGAAGTAGGGGGTGGGAGTTGACAGCATGCCCTGATTCCTAGCTCACCTGGCAACCAAAGCTCAGCCTCTTGATCTGCATCATTTAAAAATCTACACAATCAGCCAAAAGATTTATATTTTCTTATTACCTTAGCAGCTTCTTTCAAATAAATCTTTTCTCCCCTAGCACAATGAATGAATTTAAAAGAATATATTAAATTTAAAAATGGGCTTGCAAAGCAAGATTCTGCTTTGACCCTAATATCTCTCTCAGATTCCCTCCTGCATATGTACATCCTTATCAAACATGATTCGCCTTTTCTAGAAACAGGCAGAGATTGGAGTGTTGGCCAAAGGCAGTGTGGGTATTATCACAGCATATAATGAGAAAGACGATGATTGGCTGAGGGGAATTTCAGTTGGCAGACCACTAATTGCCTATAGTTTTCCAAGAGTGGAGGAATTTGGGCACAATTTTTATTATAATTGTGTTGAGAAATATGTTTTGCAAAGTACATTTTAAAAACTGAGGTCACTGATGTTTTTGCCTTTTTCTCCCATTAGAGAGATAAAAGCAATCTAATTAGTATCATAGCCTAATGCCAGATTATCCTCTTGGCTCCATGAGAATTCATATGGTGGCTTGCTGGACATCTGGAAATCAGTTCTATGGACAACTTTAAAATAAATACCCAAATAGATACAGATACATATATATGATGGGCATGTATGTATACCTTCTTAAAATAAGGTATACATTTCTTACATGAACTTGATGTCAAAGGAGTGACATAGAAAAGCTAAAATGGTAGGCTTTTTGTGAAATTCTAATTTGATTGAAAATCACATCCAATTCATATGAAAAATAACTTTTTAGCAAAAACTACTTTCTTTTTTCCTTGATGAGACACAAACACCTTGAGAAATTTGGGACTACTGCAAAAAGCAAAGGAAACATAAAGCACACATAATCTTACCTCTTCAAAGTAGCTGTTCATATTTAGGTAAATTCTGCCTTTTTATCTTGACATTATTTATCATTTTTTCCACCTGTCAAGTATCATAGTACATATAGTACGTTACTTATTTTCTTATTCCTTTTAAAACTCTATGATACCCATTTTCTCGTACTGATAAAAATCTTCACAAGCATTTTTGATTTCTACTCAATATGTTATCATACATTTACCTTAATTAATTTATTTTGGAATATAAGGACTATAAGTTCCTTGAATGCATTTCTTAATGAAAGAAAGATATAAGCAAAGTAAGTTTGAATTTAATTTGGAAGAAGAGTGTATGACATTGTAGAATTTTAAAGCTAAAAGTCATTTAGAAGCTTAAGTGCCCAACTATCTCATCTCATTCAGAGACATGAAAATCCCAATTCAGAGAAAAGAGACTTTTCTAGGTTACAATGTGAGTATGCAATGGAGGAAAGATTGGAATTGAGAGTCCAGTGATCTTCCCAGCACCTCGTACTTCCTGCAAAAGTCATTTTCCCTCTGGAAGGATGACACCCTGATCCACTCTTCAAGAAGGATTGCTTGTAAAACTAGCACCTGTGTCCCCACAGGAAGTAAAGATGGAATTAGGTGGTGAGCCAAGATAGGAAAGGACACCTGTTGTTATTTCAGGTTTAAACAAGGTCTTCTGCCAAACCAAATCAGGGGAATGCACTGAGAACACCTGGAAGAATGGGCTTCAAAAATTTCAGATGCTAACATCAGAAAGAGTGCCAATAACACCACAGTCTGGGACACACACCTCTCCCAATTGCACATGCTCCATATGTAAGTGTCCTCATTACAATGTTCAAGCAAGAAACATACTTTAAAATTTTTAAAACTTATAACCTCTGCCAGGTATATAAGTGTGTGTATGTTGTACCCTCAAAATTAAGAAAGCAAGTGGAGGGAACGAGTTTCACCCTACTGGAGCTATGGAAACAAAGAAGATAAGGCAGAGGACAGATATGGAACAATCAACTCCACTCAGATATCTGGAACAGGTGAAGACTAAGATTTTTCATTCTTGGATGGGACATGTAGAAGAAACATCAAAGCTACAATTTTTTATGTTTATGAAAATTAATTTTTGAGCATCCAAGAAAGAGAAAGAATGGGACACAGTTAGTGAAAGAGAGAGGGCAGGTAAGAAAGAGCAAAGAAGGAAAGAGTAATAGAGGGGGGATAGAAAAACAGCTTCTTTAAATGCTGATAATGCTAATATGTATTCCAATTATACACGCATACAGATGCCAGCCATTGTGGCAAGTCATTTTTCTGCAGGGTTTGCTGAAAGAGAGCAATTCAGAGAGATTTCTCTACCAACAATTCCATCCTTTCCAATTACACAAGAGAAAGAGCGAATGCAGGTTTAGGAGAGTTCAGCATTCTTAATGAGATGTTATTCTGTCCCCTTTTGTGGAAAAAATATGAGGGTACTATCTCTTCCCAAAGCATACACACACACACACCCATACACACACACATATGTTCACATATATATGTGTGTGTGTATATATATATATATATATATATGTGTGTGTGTGTGTGTGTGTGTGTGTGTGTGTATACATGGTGGGGCTAAGAGAGTCTTTCATAAAGACTGGGCAGACCACAAAGGCCTCCATATTCAGGTTTCAATTGATTTTTTGATCTGCCCTTTCCTTTAATTGCCAGAGGAGGAAGCTAGACACTGGGTGGTTGATGGTATGCCGATGCTGACCAGGACATACTCCCTGTCTTTCTGCCCCCAATCTTGCTGGTGGGGCTAAGAGAGTCTTTCATAAAGACTGGGCAGACCACAAAGGCCTCCATATTCAGGTTTCAATTGATTTTTTGATCTGCCCTTTCCTTTAATTGCCAGAGGAGGAAGCTAGACACTGGGTGGTTGATGGTATGCCGATGCTGACCAGGACATACTCCCTGTCTTTCTGCCCCCAATCTTGCTTCCTGTTTTCATGTCCTTGTGCTCTACTAGCCTAGAGGTCTTAAGTCCCAAAGGTAGAAATGCTTCCACCAGGAGACACAACAATGATTCCATTAAACAGGAAGTCAAGACTGTCACCAGGCTACTCTGGGCTCCTTATGCCTCTGAATCAACAGGCAAAGAAGGGAGTTATGATGTTGGCTGAGGTGATTGATCCTGACTACCAAGGAGAAAACACACTACTACTGTACACTGGAGGTAAGGAAGATTATGTCTGGAATTCAGGAAAACCTTTAGGGCAACTCTTGGTACTACCATGCCATGTGACTAAGACCAGTGGAAAACAACAATCTAATCCAGGTAGGATGACTAATGGCCTAGACCCATCAAGATTTAAAGCTTGGGCCACCCTACCAGGTAAAGAATCATGACCAGCTGAGGTGGCTTGCTGAAGGCAAAAGGAATACTGAACGTTTAGTAGGAGAAGGTAGCTATAAATACCATTATAATATACTAGTCTACCATTCAGTATTGTGAATAGTATATGGTTCTCCAGAGAAACAGAAACATTAGGATGCATACATATATCAAAAGAGATTTATTATAAGGAATTGGCTGCTCTATTCAGGTCTTCAACTGGTTGGATGAGGTCTACCCACATTCGGGAGGGCAGCCTGCTTTACTCAGTCTATCAATTTAAATGTTAATTTCATCCAAAAACACCCTCAGAGACACACCCAGAATAACATTTGACTAAATACCTGGGCATCCCATGGCCCAGTCAAACTGATACATAAGATTAATCATCACAGTATAGTACCTGACATACAATAAGATTTCAAAAATGGTAGATACTAGTTACTCTTATTATTTTTAATATGTTGGATCATTTTATTTTGCTTTATCATTTGACATTTTCTTGAAAATACAAGCAATTAATAAATAAATTTTAGAGAATGTCAAAGGATAGCCATGGTTTTGATAATGGCAACCTAATATCTAGCCAGATTGAGTTTTGCAGATTGCAACCTTGAAAGCTTAAGAATTGTATTTACTAAAATATCAGATGTGAACAGTTTAAAAGAACTTTTATGATAAGATTCATCTATCAGTCACCTGTAGAACACACTATAAAGGTTAACAACCTATATAGATTTCTATTTATAGATGTCTGACTATACATCTGGGTTTACACAGATACCCATTCACATGTAATCTTAAAGGCTTTTGATAAGTGTGGAATAATTTAACCAACTTTATGAATTTAATTAAACTTTTCTCCACATGGTGTGTTGGAAGAGACAGCGGTTTATAAAAAGACCAGAATCTAGTAAAAAAAAAAAAAAAATCATTCATTTCTCAGAATGGGAACCAGGTCTACAGGGCAACTGGGACATTTTGCTTGTCAGCAAAATAAATTTATTCTGAATTTATGAATGGATAATAAGCCACCTTCTCATAATGATTAATGGTAATTAACCTTTTAAAGCTCCATCACTTACCTGGCCATCTTTAGCTGTCAGCCCTTGGAAACAGGATAGAATGCTGATAGTGGAAAAGACCTTCCTCTGGATTCCCAAGGTTCTGCAAGGGAGACAACATCATTTCTTTGTTGGGATGGTGAAAATCCAATGCAGCCCCAGAGAATTTCAGACAAAGAAAAAAGCCTACACATGGGCTATAATGGTGAGATGATTTCATCCTGAAATGACCACTGGGCTAGAAGCCAGAGTCAGTCAGCCTCACTGCTTAAAGCTGTCAGTTTGTCTGAAACCAACTTCCTTCATCTGTAAAATGGATGAATAGTGATTATGCTAACAAGCCCCATTGTTCAACAATTAGAACTACATTAAAGCTGTCTTCCAACAAACTGGCACTTGTCACACATGTTAAGATGCTAAGGTGGACCCAGGACATGCTCCACATCTTTGCCTGTCCCAGACCCCACCACCTCTGACATTGACAATATGAACATCAAAGACAGTTGGGAAGTAGATTCTGGAATGGGGTTTAGCATGCAAAATGTGTATCAAGGAGTGTCCTGGGAACCAACGTCTGTGGAAGAGAGGGATAGGAAGCAGGATTTGACAAAAAGAAAAAATTCAAACTGCGATGCAGACACAATGACAGATTTGGCTGACCCCAAAAGAAGCCCTGGAGCTAGCATGGCCCAGCAGAGTTGTTCCAAATCAGAATTAGTGGCCAAGTGTTTACACCCCTGCAGTCATTGGATATGGGCTGCCCCAGAAAGTGTCATGACCTTGACCACATGGCTGACTGTCCCTGAGAGAATTCCTGAAGGGGCTGAAAGCTGAAGGCCATCTGAAGATGGCACTCCTAGCCTCTGAGACCACCAGAACTTTACAAAAGGGGGCACTGGGCAGCGCATCACAGTGTCTTCCCCACCAATACTTATTGAGAACTTACTATGTCCCAGACAGACTGCTAGGACTGGCACCGGCTTTATCACATTTAACTCTCACCACAACGCTATAAGATACGTATTCACATGCACATTTGTTACATGATGAAACTGAGTTTAATAATGTAATCTAGTTGTGCAACTAAATTTCAAATTGGGTCAATGTTAACTTGAGAGTCCAGGAGTCTGTAGTAAGCTGAAGGATAACTCACACTAACCACCATTTGTTTTCAGTACATATCTGATTTTTTACTTGGTGATTGGTTCTACTTTCCCCCACTTCAAATTCCATTTCTGTGTAAGATTCATTCTGAACCATGCCCTGTACTTCTCTAGCTAAGTGGAAGTAATTGTTACTTCTTTGTTCTCAGAGTATATGGCTAGTTTGATGAACCTGTAGAAGTTACTAATCTTCCCTGTGTGTGGTTTCCCTCACCTGTAATATGGGAATGATATTAGCACCTATCTCATCAAACTTCTAAGAAGATTTAAAAAATAAATGCATAGGTATCACACGTAAACAAGTGTGCCTAACATATGGGAAGGGCTATGTAAGTGCTTGTTATTGTTATTATTTGCATATTTCACTAATAAAAAATGTGCATCCTCATTTCTGTTTATGTATTATATGTTCGTTGTTCATTGATTTTCTTGTTTATTAGCATCATAAGACAGATATTGCATGATATTTACCTGAATATACATAGAGCTTAGCATAATGCCTCATTGCAGTAGATGCCAATAGAGGCTATTAAATTGAATTACATTTCAACAACAAATAACCAAGTTTTATCAATTATAAGCCATAAACATCTTTCAAAATTGTATATGTTCTCTGTATATACCCCTAGTCAAAATCACCATAATTTCTTCCTTCTGAGTTGAAGTCAGGCAGATCTGGGATCAAAGTCTGGCTGATATTTATTATTTAACCAGTTTAAGCCTCTATTTCTACACTTGTGAATTAGGAACAGATAGAATACCAACTTCATGGGATTGTAAAACAGAATTAAATTAAATATGTAGATAAAGTCATTAGCCCAGGACATGGCATATAGCCCTCTACAAATGCTGGTTTTAAGAATAGCACTGTGCTATGGGTTAAATGTGTCCCCCAGAAGTCCCTGTATTGGAAGCTTGACTCCCATTTTAACTGTGCTAAGAGGGTGGAGAATCCAATTATGGTATTTGAAAGCTGGGGCCTTTAAGAGGTGATGAGATTGTGAGGTCTGTGCCCTTGTGAATGGATTGATCCTTTCATGGAGTAATGGGCGTGATTCTGGTGGCTTTAAAAGGAGAGCAAGTGAGAAGTTTAGCCCACTTGTACTCAGCCCATTCTTATCGTGTGATCCTCTGCATTGCTGTAGAGAGACTCACCACAAGGAAGAAGGCCCTCGCTAGATGTGGTACCCGGACCTTGGACTTCCCAGCCTCCAAACTGTGAGAAATAAATTTCATTTCTTCATAAATTACCCATTTTCAGGTCTCGTGTTATAAGCAACAGAAAAGGACTAGTGCACACTGACAATCACAACCACCACCACTACAGTTCTTCTCATTGTTGAATTGATCCTACACTGCTCAGCCTGCCGTGGCAATGAAAGTGTGAGATCAGAAGGAGAATGTATGCATCAAGAGCATATGCATTGCATCTGGTCTTATGAATACTGCCTCTTAACCTTTGAGCAAATTACTTAATCCGTTTTAGATTTGCTTTTTTCCTTTGAAAGATGGAAACAGTAATAATGCATATATGATAGAGTTTTTAGGGTTAAATGAGGTCTGAAGAATTTTACACAGCAAATGAGACCCAGTAAACACATACATCATGTTAACCTTGACTCATACAATTGGCACGTATGTGAAATGACACTTATTCGTGAATATCACAGTAATTGAGAGAACCTGGGTAAAGCCAGCACACAGTGGGCCCTCAGCACCTGCTGAAGTCTTTCCACTGCCTGCACTGTTCCACCCTCACCGCCCAGCCCCACATCCTGCATGATGCTCAGGAGAATGGTAAATGGCAGGGAAAATGCTCTGACAAAAGCTGTTTTAATGAGACATCCAGTTAGCTCTGACTGCTCCCAGGTCAAACTGCCTGTGTCGGAGCAAGAACGCTAATGGACTAGGTGGTCGGTGTTTCCATCTGACTAGGTATGGGTTTTTAATGAAGCCGGCGGCACACACACCCAGGCAGTTTGTGTGTGTGTGTGTGTGTGTGTGTGTGTGAGACCATGTGCACGCTTGGGTCTCCAATGATGAATGATTTTCATCCTCAAAAAAGAATGTCAAAAAATTACATGACTTGTAGGCTCAAAATGTCCTCTGATTTGCATCAATTAGAGAGAAGCTAACCAAGACCTTCCCACATGTGCAGAGGACCCTCATGGGGGCAGAGAGGAATAGAAAAATGCACTACTCTTCCAGGGGGCCGTACTACCCTCAATAGTTTTAACAAACACTAGTCCAGCTGCCTGACTTCTTAAGGATAAATAATTAATGCATATTAAAGTGGGGCCCTCAAAAAGTATTTTTTCCCACAGCCTCAAAGACAATGAAACAAGAGCAAAAATGCCAGAAGGGGATAGCTTTTCCAAATCACATCATCCCTCCTGTCTCTCCTCCCTACTCTGTAACATCCATGTTCCAAGCTTGATTGAAATCAACTGTGATATTACTTTACAAAAACATTTTAAAATCCTTTGATTTGCTTTTTTATTCCATGTAATGGCAAACTCCTATCCAGCCTTCAAAGCCCAGCTCAAAAGCCACCACTTCTTGAAGTCAATTCTGTCACCTGCCTTCCCATCAGTCTAATTGTTCTTCTTACATTAAACGTACTTCCTTTACTACAATCATTAAGATATTATTCCTTTAAATCTCTGATTCTGACTAAGAACTTCTTAAGGTTAGACACCCTGTTTTTCGTATTACAGAATCACCACCACCTAATACAGAGCCTGAGATTCAGTAGCCCCTCAAGAGATGTACAAGGAATAGAAATGACTTGAATTCTTTTATTTTAACATTTATTTGTGCATATTTCTGGGCTACAGTATGTTGTTTCAACACATGCATATACTAAACATTGATTCAGTTAGGGTCAATGGCATAGCTTTGTACACCTTAATCTACCACTTCCCTTCCACCATGCCCCCCTCCCCTCGCAGCCTCTGGTAACCGTTATTCTACTTTCTACTTCTCTATGTCTATGAGAACCACTTTTTTTTTTTTTTTAGATTCCACATGTAAGTGAGTTCATGCGATATTTGTCTTTCTCTGTCTGGCTTACTCCACTTACAAAGATGGTCTCCAGTTCTATCCATGTTGCTGCAAATGACAGTATCACATTTTTTTTAATAGTTGAATAATATTCCATTGTGCATTATACGACAGTTTTTTTATCCATTCATCCATTGTTGGGCATTTAAGTTGATTCCATCTCTTAGCTATTGTGAATAGTGTTGCAATGAACATGGGAGTGCAGGTGTCTCTTTGATATACTGATTTCATTCCCTTTGGGTATATGCCCAGTAGTGGAATTGCTGGGTCATAAGGTATTCGAAATTTTAGTTCTCTGAGGAACCTCCTTACTGTTTTCTACAATAGCTGCACCAATTTGAAATAAACAAAGAACACACTTAAAGTGAAGCACAGGAATCCTAATATACATTAAGTCTACAAAAATCAAAATTATTATGAAAAGAGTATTTCCAGAACTTCTCAAACATCATCAAGGATTATTCTTATCATTTAGCATTTACTAAAAGCCTAAATCAAAGGCTTTGAAATGCAAGAAATTGGAGGATCTGTTTGGAGAGCTTATCAGCACTCTCTAGGAGGGCAAGCATTTTAAAGAGAAATATTTATCAGAACTGAGATAAAATTAAAATGGCAGAATCACAATCTAGGTTACTTCTATAGTCTGTCTTAAAACACAAACTCCTTATACTCCCTTTCTTTTTGATCATCATAAATGACAATTTACTACAGATGTACACACATCAAAATGCAGATGTTACCCACTTTTCTCATTTCTCAACTGGCTGCTGCTTCAACAAAATACCACTTCAATGTCACAAGAGAACACATTTCTTTTTTTGGAGTAAATGCTTGTTATCAAAGGGAAAAGGATATATTTTTAGAACTAAACTCTTTATTCGCTGAATATATTATAATACTTATTATGTGCCAGGTATTGTGCTAATCACAAAGAGAACATTTGGATCATGAGACGTAGGTCTCAGAGTCACAGACCACACAGTCCAGCCAGGGAGAGAAATGCATTGTGATGATTATTATAAAATATTTTCTTCTGCTTTATGTGCCATCAGTGTTATGGTTTTGCAGAAGGTGTGGTGACTGATTCTCTCTGGAAATTTAGAAATGGCTTCAGAGAGATTATTTTCAATATAATTTTTGAGGGGAGAGAGAAAGGATATTTTCTAGTAGAAGAAAGGCAGCTAGAGCTCATTGGGAATTAATCAAATTTCTGGAGCTCTGGAAGGTATTGATGGAAAGTTCCACATGGCTGGGGTATCTAATTCATGGCAAGGGATCAGGCAGATGAAGGTAGAGAAACCAGAGTATACCTATTGCTAAGAGCCTTGAGTTACAAATTAGTAAGTATGGCAATATTTTGTTGTTTTAAGATGATCCTGTCAGCCTCTTGGGTGGTAGAATGGGAGGAAATGCCCTACTAATTAAGCATTTCCTTGCAGTGAATGAAGTGATGACAGTTTGTACCAAGACTGAAATGGAATAAAGAAAGGTACATCAGGTTATCGGAAATTATTGAAATCTTTCTAAGGATACATCAAATGCCTAAAAAGAACAGACATGAAGGTGAGGGTGAAGAAGGACAAAGAATGACTGAGTGTGTGTTGGAGGGGTGCATACAGAGGTTTTCATGAAATTAGTTAAAAATTATACAATTTCAAAAACTGGGAACATAGCCCAGTTCATTTAAAATGTGTATGTTGAAACCAAATATAACAGGACTATAGCAAACTGAGAAGTTGTAAGCTTCAGGTAAGGGAAAGGGAGGAGAAGGCCTGGGCTTCAGGAGCTGGAACCAGAGGATTGTGATGCTTTTAGAGCAGTATAAAAGTTGAAGTCTGTCTGGGCTGCTATATATCAACATACTATTAGCTGAGTGGCTTATAAACAACAAAAATTTATTGCTCACATTTCTGGAGGCAGGGAAGTCCAAGATCAAGCTCCAATAGGTTCAGTGTCTGGTGAGGGTCCACTTTGTAGTCCACAAATGGTGCTTGCTAGCTGCATCCTCACATGGCAGAAGGAGTGAGGGGTCTCCCTCGAGCCTTTTTTATAAAGGCACTAATCCCATTCACGAGGGCTCTGCCCTCATGACCTAATCACCTCACAGCACAGTGAGGCAGGTGAAGCCCTGCCTCTTAGTAAACATGTAGAAAGCCTGCCATTGGTCAAACATACTAAACAAATAATTCTAGTTCATTGTCCAGCAAGTAAAATTGATTTGTATCCACTTCTGCAATGCAAGTTGCTAGTTCTTCATTTATTAATTTGTCGACATATATTTATTGAGCAGTACTATGTGCCAGACACTATCCATGAAATAAGGATGCAAGAGAGAGCAAAAACAGACATGATCCCTGTTTCCATGGAATTTACAATCTACTGCGGAATGGACATTAACACAAAACTAAGTAATTAATTAAAACTGAGATTAAAACTCAAACAGAAGGAAACACACTTCTATTGGTGCATGTAACAATCAAACATGACCTAGACTGAAAGGTGAGATTAGGTTTCCCAAGAAAGTAAGACTTGAGCTGTGATCTGAAAGATGAATGTGGTAGAATTCCCAACAGAGAGAGCAGCATGTGCAAAGATCCTGTGGCCAGAGGTCCTGAAAATTTTCTGCTGTGGCTGGGAAAACAAAGCAGGTGGAAGGGAAGAGGGGGAGTATTTTTGAAAAGAAGCTGAATGTCAAAGGAGAGGCCATACAGACGCCTTGCTGAGGTTTTGGACTTTTCTTAATTATTATTCTAAGAGCAGGAGGGTTTCCATAGACAAGTAAGTTCCATAATTCTGTTGCTTTGATATGCATGTTACTTTTCTGTACTTCTCCCTTCACAGTAACACTTCTTGACCAGAACTATGTATGTGGGTTTGAGAAGGAAGCTAGAGATAGAGAAACAAATCAGACAGGTTTACAACCCTCTGGAAACCCACTGTTTAGAAAAGTGGGAAGTAACCAGATAATGATGAAACAGTGTAAACAAGGTAGAAAGAAGAAAAGCCTGGAGGGGATGACAGAGCAAGGCACCTCATCGATCATCAGAGGGCAAGGAGAGATTCCCAGATGGGTGACATCTGAACCCAAAGGACATAGAATAATAGCTAATATCTGTTACATCTCACTGTGCACCAGGCACAAAGACATGCTTTTCATCTATATTTAAGATAACGAAAGCCATATGGGCTGTGTTCTATTATTATCCTCCTTTAAAAGATGTGGAAACTGAGGATCAGAAACTTTAAGCAACTTGTTCAAAATCACAGTTAGGACATAGGAGGGCCACGATTTGAACAAAGATGCTGTTTGCTTAACACAGTGCTGGAAGGCAGGAAGATTAAATTGTGGAGTTCAGATCAAAATATTAAAACATAAGATGTATAGATTTAGAATAATTATAACCTCTGAGAAATGTTTGAGGGCATGTAAGTGCAGCATCTTCACCCAAATTTGGAGATAACAGCTTGAGTCAAAATAACACTAACCTCCACCCTTAAAATAGGGGAACTTTTTGAACAATGGGTGTATCAGAAGCAAGCAATGTGTATGCATCAGAGACCACATTAGTACTCAGACAATCCAAAAGGACCTGTTTTTATATCATTTGACTTTTCTTCTCTCCCCCTGTAATTACTTCATTTCAGTGAAATCACACTGTATTATGATTTAACAACTAGAACAGTCACTTAAGCATTGATATTTTGCAAGCACCTTTTCTAACATTTCCATCGACAATTTGGGCTCAAATGGGAGAATTATGAGCAATCATTTAGAAGCCCAGATAAAGCACATAGATGTGCCCAGTGGTCTGTTTTGCCGCTTGAATTCTGCTCTGACTATCAGTTGCCAATATTCTGTTAGGAAACTTTAAGGTAGAATAATTGCGGGACTAAGCAGGAAAGAAATTGAAATTTTTAAAGCATAGAGAAATTGACATGGGGTGAGGATGTTCTAACTATAAGATGCAGGCGTACCCATTCTTTCCAAATTCAACCTTCCCCTCCCAAACATAATAAATTGATTTCTTTCCCCAGTCACCTCCAGATGAAGAGATGAAATGCTATAACATGAAATGCAGAACGCTGATGTTCCTATGCTTCCTGCAGATTTGAAATTCCAATCTGTGTTTCATTCCCAAGCAGTTCTTGTTAACTCCACACATTTGTAAATAATCAAATGTACCTAGTGGTCAATGAGTGTTTTCTTTGTAAAAATGCATATCTACTTAAAGTAGGCAGAACCCTGAGTGCAATAGTGACTTGTACTTGCAGAATTATAGACACTTAGTCCTGGAGGAAATTTTAAAGGTTGCCTTCCAGGATCTGTTGTTTGATAAATAAGGGGGCTCAGGCCCAGATGGTGATGTGAGCTACCCAAGCTTGCAGGATAAAACTCAGCTTTCTGATCATAAGCTGCTATTGTTTCAACTATACTAAACTAACCTAAAATAGCTTTGCATTTCCTGCTAAGCAGTGTGTCCCCTTACTATCTAATCGAAGGCATAATCAATCATCATTTGCAAGGCATTCATTTTGAGACATAGGAAATGAAATTCCCCAATGTAGTTACACTTTAATTTGCAGGGAACCACTGATTCAGGAAAGGGAACCTCTTAAAAGGAAGGTCACCAAAATGCATGCTATTACAAACTATGCCACTCTGTCCGTGAATCTAGAGCACACTTTTTCTGTGAAGGGCTAACTGGGAAATATTTTAGGCTTTGTGGGCTACATAGTGGCAATGCTGCCTTTGTAACAAGAAAGCGGCAATAGACAATATACAAAGGAATGGGTGGAGCTGTGCTCCAATAACACTTTATTTATGTATGCTGAAATTTCAATTTTCATATGACTCAAAATCATTTATTTTAATTTTTAAAAATAATTTTAAAATGTGAAAAGCATTCTTAGTTCATGGCTGTCCAAAAACAGGCAGTGGGCTGGATTTGTCTCTCATGCCTTACTTTGTTTATTCCTGGTGTAGAGTGAGACACTCATAGCTGTTTTTCGCAACGGTTTGTACTGTTAGGAAATACACATTTGTCCATAAGAAAAATTCTTTTTAACACAAATCCTGTTTTTCATTGTATTCCATGAAATAATATCTAGGCATTTTCCCATAGAGAAGTCTCTAAAATATTTAAAGGTATCAAGTAAATCCGTTCTTTCACTTCTAGATTATAATCCTATTCAAAAAGGGCTGTATTTTAGTTTTCTTCAAATCACTGATATTTAGCAAACCACCAAGCCCATAATATTAGCACATAATAAAGAGTTGTTTGGGTAGAATATGCCATGCCAATGCCTTCTTAGGATCCTTCAAAGTTTCCCTCTCACTATAGATTTCATGACTCCCAGCTCAGTTTCAGTGATTCAGCACTTTTGAATCTTCTTTCATTCATTCACTTATTCAATAAATATCTTGAGCACCTCCAAGATGGTGTTCAAGGATTCCTATGTTCTGGGAACACTTTGATTCTGATCTCATACAATGACTCGCCTCCATACACATTCATTCATGTACTCAACTCACAGATATTGGCTATTTAGAATGTGTCAATCACTGTTCTAGCTACTGAGAATAGGTAGTGGGCAAACCAGTTAGAATTCCTGTCCTCATGGAGCTTTCGGTCCAGGGAGGATATCATTAATAGTGGTGATTTTATGTCTTTCTCCAACTTTGCTTAAAAACTATGCATACCAAGAATAAAGTGATGGGAGCATTCTGCCCTGCATGCAATCATTAAGAAGGTGCATAGTCTACAGAATTTATAAATTATAATAAAGCCAACTAAAAATCAAAAGTAAACCCATAAAACAATCACCATGGATGACTTGCAACTTTGAGAAAGGCTAGGAAGGAAAAGGACGGTACACTGTGAGACTCTCTTCTCCAATCACACTCAATTTTAAGTTCTAACACTAACTGTATTCGCCCATGCTGACCCCTCTGACATAACATCCTGCTTCTCAAATTCTGGGTAACTCCTGTCATGCACATTTAAAGGTTCCATGAATGAGACCCTTCTTTTTAAAGCAGTCTCTAAACTCACCTGCCCAAGCTGAGTTTGTTGTGCCTGCTGCGACGTTCCCATAGCACGCTGCCCTACCATGATTGCTTCATTTACATCTCGATCTTCTGTTAGATTTTGCATCCTTCAATTACTAGTGTATGTCTTGTTCAGCATTGTCAGCCATTGTGTCAGTTGCCCAGCACCATGTCAGGCTCAGCAGATAGGTGATGTTGAACAAATACATCAATACATGAGTAAAAGCATGCATACCATACATCACACGGCGGGTCAAGTTTATGACACATAAACTTGAGAGACTCTCATGGGAAGGTGATGTTGTGCATTAAAAGTGAGTCAGCCCTTATCAGGTATGTTCCATGCCAGCCTGCCCCACCCCTCAACACACACACCTATAATTTCAAAGCAACTTTATCTACAATGTCTCCTTTATTCCTGAAAACTCATCTTTAGGGAAGAAGGTTAAGTAGTTTTGCTTCCAGTTCTTTAGCTAAGGAGCCTCTCATCCTACCCCTCTTTCTTCAGTCTGATTCCACACTTGGCAGTCTCAGAACAGAAGTCTCCTCTTATTTGAATGGGGGCTGGGAAGCCACCAACCATTTGCAGAGTCTCACAAAACCAGGCTAAAACGTTACTCTCCATCAAGGGTTGACGTCATTTAGCCCCCGTTAGGTCACATCTTAAATTCAAGGCTCCTGGTTTACTAACATGAATCAATACATTATCAATTATGTAAATTCAAATGAATGACATTCCTTGACATTTTTTGAAATTGGTATTAAAATCCTGCCAAAAGGGGCATTGTTGGGAGACAGATTATGATCCTGTAGGAAGGTATTATACACTGATCTTATTTTGCTTATTTTGTAAGGTTGAATAAAAATTACTGTACAGTTTTCCGAAAGACTGAGGAAGACGGAACACATCTCCAGATTCTTTAAGGTGATCTTTAGGGCTCGTATTTATGAAAATTAATGAAAAACATTTAAGAGAATATAAATGAGCAACTAATCATAGATTTGGAAATCTACTCTCACTCACTCTTCCCCTACCTCCCACTGGAAGATCCCAGCCTCCAGAGTTCGGAGTTCAGAGTTCAGGGCTCAGGGTTCCAAGGAAAGAAGGAGAGTGAGCATCAAGGTTAGGGAGCACAGGCACTGGGCTTTCACAGACCTGGGCTCTAATTGTTTGTTTCTGTACAACCATAGGCAATTATTCTAGTTTCTAAAAGCTTCACATTTTTCACCAATAAAATGAAGATAAGGCTCACTATAGCAAAGACCTTCATGAATATCATACAAAAAGCATAATATCATATGTGAGTGCTTGGTGCCAGGAACATAGTAAATACTCAATAAATATTAACTAACATGAGTGTTATATTCACAACTAGACACTTCAATGTTTTATGATACCCAGGCCAGTTTCAGAGCTCTTTTGAATTTTCTTTTGTCTATTCATGCATTCATTTGTCCAAGAGATATCTGTTAAGAATCTGTAGGGTGCTTCAAACTGTATTGCATCCCTGAGCAGAAAGTAATGTGAGCAAGGCACAGATCCCCTTCTTATGGAGCTTGCAGTCCCCCCTAATCTATCACAAGTAATCACGTAATTTTTCAATCCAAATATTCAACCAATCTCAAGCTTTCTCAGGAGATAAGCAGTTAACCCACCAAGAATTTTCCTTCTGTGCTTGGCACATTACAGTTGCTCAATAAATGCCAATTGAATGAATAAATGTTAGTCCAATGAGTAGATGGGTAATGGGAATGAATGTCTTCTATTCCAGAGCACTGGGTTATGAGTCAGAGGATGTAGGTCCCATTTAATATTTTCAAGAGATTGTGTCTGTATGTGCATGCACATGTTTTGCTTAATTCACTCTCAAAGAAAATATCCTGTGTAGATTTTAGCATGTTTAGATTCAAATTTTGGAACTAAACTTTATATCCAGTTGTCATGACAACTGTGTTATCAAGACAATTAAATAATAACCTGAGTGTTTGGAAAGGCCAATCATTTTGGAGAGGGTTTTGGTTGAGATAAAGAGAGTCCTGTTCAACTCTAGGTCCTACAAATCACAGTCACCTGACTCAGAAGGATGTCTCAAATCCATCGCCCCGTCTGTATTAGTTTGCTAGAACTGTTGTAACAAAGTGCTAAGAACTGTGTGGCTTAAACAACAGAAACGTGTCTCACAGTTCAGTAGGCTGGAAGTCCAAAATCAAGGTGTCAGCTGGGTTGGTTCCCTCCGAAGGCTGTGAAGGAAGGATCTGTTTATCCTTCCGTCTCTTTGGCTTGTCGATGTCTGTCTTCATGTTCATGTGGTATTCTCCCTGTACCTTCACGTCATCTTCATCCTATGGGTATCTCTGTCCAAATCTTCCCTTTTTATAGGTGCAACAGTCATATCATGTTAGGGCCCACCCTGATAACCTCAGTTTAACTTGATTACCTCTGTAAAGACCTTATTTCCAAGTAAGGTCACATTCTGAGCTATTGGGGGGTAGGACATCAACATATGGATTTGGGGGAAGACATGGTTCAGCCCGTAACACCTTCTCATTGGCAGGGGAAACTGTATCTTACTAGCATGCTATAGAGGACCTCTAATATGTTATAAAAATGCTGTCAACAGTTTCATCTTATATAGAGGAAAGGGGATGCTCAGGGAGATGAAGCTACTTGCCTCAGGTCATATAGCTAAGAGAACTAGAATATCCTCATTATAGCATGATGCTATGCTAAAAGCCATTTTTTTATCCAATCATGTGCAGATGTTTTTAATGAAATAGTCAGAATCTCAGGCTGAAGAATAGCTATTGTAATTTCAATGCTCAACTCCATTAGAATAAGGGCAAAGTCTTCCAGATCCCAAGAATATTAACTTAAAATTAGTTTTGTGCAGCCCTGGCAGACCCAGCAACAAAAGAGATCCAAGGTGCACTTACCTTCCAGGCAGTAAACTTGTATAGCCACCAAAGCTGTCGTCTTTTGCCTTCTGAAAATAAAATGTTAATTTCCCCCCCCAAGACCTTCCACAGATTTAGTTTGTAGGCTAATAACAGTTCACTTAAGAACAACAAAAATGTCATCCCTGCTTTGATGTGTGATCAAAAAGAAGGACTATCTTTAAATTCCTCTCAAAAGAGGTGATGTTTATGAATCCACTTTCAGTGGGGGATATAAAGGAATTTGTCAAACCCTGGTGTGATTTCAGTGATACAGAACAACAGCACCCACATTCCACTGAGTCAGCCCAAATGTGAGCCTGCTTGTGGGGCTGTCCTCCTGCCATAGCTCTGGGCCCAGGGCTTGGGGTAGCCTCAGCCTTCTGGGCGTCTTAGGGCTTCCAGGGCATTCTTTCTTTTTCTTGTTCCTTATTAATTAATTTATTTGGTTGTCTCCTGTGGCCTTGATTTGAAAAGTGAAGAATACGATGGGAGACTTTTTCCCCACATCATCAATCACAGCTCTGGCTGGGTCTTGACACCAGAAATGCTAAAGATATTGAGTTTCCTGGGATTGTCATTGGTGCTTTACTTTCAAAGTCTATGCAAAATAGGCAACAGGATTTTATTTCCTGATAAAGGCTGCATTTACACTGGCTGAGTTTCTTCTGCAGAAAAGAGTGCCAAGAGCAGAGTTTGAAGCAACATTATTTAAAGGCAGAAGGTTAATAAAATGCCTTTATTTTCATGTGCTTGTTATTGGTTGCCTGATCCTTATATATAATTCCCACTCTTTTATATTGCATCCAGGTTTTAAATTATGTGTAGTATACCCATTTTGCTGATGAGGAAACTGAGACTCAGGTGAGTTAAGTAATTTTGGCAAATTCACATAATACATTTAGGCTCCAAAGTTTAGATTCAAACCCTGATTGTCATGACTCTTCTGACCATACTATGATTTCACTCATTATGAAACATCCAAACATCTGCTCAACGGTGGCTTGTGCTGCCTTCATGACTCTGAAATAATTCACCTTATAGATGAGAAAATATATGAGTGTTCTTAGTAATACCATAAGATATATAGTTCCAGAAGTTCAACAGTTTGTTAGATTTCTCCTCATTTAGGATGAGGCTTACTATTATTCATGCTAGACTCTTTTTAAAGAAATCTGTGAATGTAATTCTCTCAGAAAGCCAAGATACTGATTCTTATGGGCTTGGCTGTCATTTAGCTTCTCCTGGAGAAGAACGGGGAGAAAAAGCACAACCCTGCAACTCAAGAAACCTGAGTTGTTTGTTTTCCTTCTGCCTTTAATTGGTTGCATAACCTTTAATAACTTGCCCAAGTCATAAGATGTCATTTGTGAAATGAGTAAAACATGGACATGCTGTTGAAACACACATGCTGTATGTTTAATTATAAATACTCAATAATTTTAGGGATCCCACTAAAATCAGCTTCTGTAATAGAGCTTTTACATACTTTAAGCATTAAAATTATTTCTATTTAACAGATGTGATGATTGAGGGTCACAGAGACGAAGAGTTCCCATAGTCACACAGTGGTGAAGTTCCAAATGAAACTCAGTAGTACCTGGCTTCAGATCCATGCTCCTTCTACAATACTCCTCATCTAGGGTCATCTGAAAAATTTCACTATGATTTATACAAACGCAATTTTGAACATGAAGTTGAGCCTAAAGAAAGCTCAGTATATGACCTAATCTTCTAATGAGGTGTCTGACAAAGACTACTAAATTACAGAGGTGATTCTCTGGACCACAGGAGGACCAAGCCCATTGGTGTGCATGGACAGAGGTCTTAGTCTACCAGAGATCCTCTGAACTTGAAGGTGCCCAGGGACAGTGGGGCAGGTAATCATTAGATTCATGTACAGGGTTTGTTTCCATTCTCAGGAGTAGAACAAGATATTTCATTACCAACCATCTCACCTGCCTTGAGAATTTGGCTTGTTATGCATACACCTGCTACACAAATATTTCAGTTCCCATTTGACTACAGTTCTACTTTTCTGGCTATGATTTCCTGTGAGGAAAAATTTATGACTTCACCTAAACAAATAACTATGGCCACAGCCTACCTTGGCTACACAGCTGGGGAGAATCCACCTTTAAAGTATAGGGAGGGGAGCTATTTTGGCATCCTCTTTGGTTACTATTTTCTATGTTTATTCCCTTTATGGCATATTTTTTTGTTGTAAAAACATAACTAAACTAAAAAACCTTACATCTTTTCTGGAAGAAGGAAGGCTTAAACTGCTTAGAAATAAGTAAATATTGGTAAAGGGTAGGTCCTACTTTCGGAGCAGAATCACCACCACAAGTCTCTTCAAATTTTGTATTTTTATAGTTCTAAAATCATTTCTTCATGTTCTCATTTCTTCTAATCTTTGCCAGATGCCCAGACTCTCCTCATTTCACATTGCAACTGGATTGTTTATACAATAAGCATAAATTAAGTACCTATCAAGGGTCAGAGAGAGAGGTAAGTAGAATAGAGACTTTGCTAAACTGAAGCTCATAGTGTGAGAGACAGACATGAAAAATAGGGTAATGTAACAGTGCAAAGAATAGCGACCACCTCTCCTGGTGGGATGAAGATATGCATCTTGGAGGTGCCTCATTTCACTTAACTTAATATTTTCCTATCTTCTCTGCCACACTTCACATGTCAATTTATTCTGGAACTTAGGTCATCTTCCTTAAATACTTATCGAAATATTTCTTTTCTCTAACCTAAAGTTGTCAAGGGCAACTTACCTAAAGAATCAAGAATCATTCCTAAGGGCGCCCTTGATGGTCTAGGCTCATGTTATACATCAAGACGTATCTTCAGCAGCCCCCTCCATAAACCTTGCACTCACCACAAACTCATTTCACCATTCTCCTTATTTGATAGGAAAACTCATAATCACTCATAATCGTTGCTTCTCCCATCTTACATGTCCTTTACCTGTGGAATTTCTAAGCTTCACATAAGCCCCAGCTCTGGACTCAACTCTCTCCTGATCTTCCCCAACTAGGATCATGAAACCTTAGAATTGGCTGGATAATCTGCGGTCACACTCCCTCCAGGTCAGTAATTTCACTGCCCACCTCTGAGATGAATAATACTGTCCCCACTCAGTGTTCAGTGACAGAGTGATCTTGACATTTTAAGGCAGTTGTGCTCCCTGTTAAATTATTCTTATCTCTAGGAATTTCTTTTTATAGAGATAAAATGAACTTCTCTGGAACAACTGCCACATTGGTCTTTCTCTGCCTTGTGGAAGAGAAAAACAAGTCTAATATCTTTTTCATGTGCTTACCCTTCACATAATTGAAGATAGTCATTTTTCTATCATCATTACTCTTAGATCTGTTCTCCAGTCTAAATATCCTAATAGCCTCAACTATCCTGGGGGGAATGTAGTGCTCTCTCAATGTCCTCTTCAAATGCTATACCCCAATGCAGCATATGACTATAGCTGCAGTCTTTATAGAAGATGGTTTACCTATCTCTTCTCTTCTTCACTGATTTTTATTAGTCAAACTAAGTTCATAATTTCTTTTCCCAGCACTTATTTCATGTGCTAGCCATTGTGAGCATAAGGTCGACCAGAATGTCCCACTTTTCTGCAGGGACTACCATGTCAATAGGTCTTCTGCACCCAGTGGTCTGAGAGCAGAATTGAAAACTTGATTTCCACAAGCCCAGACAGTTTCTACCCCACCATGCTCTGCCTCCATAAAATAGTTTCCCTGCTTCTCTATAGTTCTAAATGTTGAAAACATCAAAAGCATGGGCAAAAAAATCACAGGTATTGATAGCTGGCCGGAAATATTTAAATGTCATATAATTCCAACAAACCAAACTGTCAGTAATAATAGCTGTGTTTTACACATCAATGTAATAATAGTTAATAATGATGCTTGGTATCTACTGCCTTTCTTCTGTATACATTAGCAGAGTACAGTAAATCTAACATTGATATTAAAAAATAAACCTTGAATTAACACCAGCATGACACCCCCAAAAAAGCTTGAGGCATGATATAAAGCTCCCTGACAGCCTAGAAATGAATGGTTTTGCAAAGCATGAAAATTTGGCCTGTACGATGACAAGAAAGTAATATGTCACCTGTGACTAGTCCTAACTCCTACCCTTAGGGTGGGTGTTGGTTTAATTTTGACTCTGGAGAAAAGCAGAGTTGTAAAAGGTATAAAAACACAGGCAAACTCACATCCCTCACTTGTCAGGAATTCTAAGTAAAACAGACATTATTCTCTACGTCTTTGTACACAAAATTATTTCAGGGAAATGTAAACAGTTGCCAAGCCCTATCAATGGATTCTAGCTAAGACTGAAGGCCATCAGAGTCAAGGGAATAGGCTGACATCTGGATAATCAAGTTATTAGGTATAAATTAGTATATGGAAGCACCACATCTGAAACACTATATAAATTATCATAAGAGTAATTTATAGAGTAGTCATGCTAAGCAGTAACTAACAATGCCTTAAGCATACAAAACAAAGTTGTAAAGTAAAATTTTAAACATAACAGGAGACCAGAGATAAATTAAGGGATGAAGCCTAATTATGTTTTTTTTTTTTTATCTCTTGAATTACACCATGGAATATTTGGTGCAAGAATAATTTAATATATTAATAGATTGGCCAATATTCCTTAAGCTAGAAAAATATATATAATTTAGTTTTCCTCCTTCATTCTCTCTTTTATATCCCGGTTCCCAAATGCCTATATTTATTGAGTATTTATCATGTGTGAAAGGAAATGAAACATATGATTCCTTAACAGTCCTTGCACTTGAGAAGTTAGAATGATTATCAGGGAGACAAGGCATCAATATAAACAATCAAATCTAAGGAGGAAGGTGCTGGATGATACAATGTGAAGATAAAGGGCTCTGTAGGATCATTGGAAGATGATCCCAAGGGAAGGAAGAGAGAACAATCAGAAACAAGATGTTAAAAAAGATTGTTTGACCTATAAAGATACAGAATGGGCATCTGTACTAGTTAGGACTCTGCAGAGAAACAGAAACAGTATAATATACAGATATATAGAAAGAGATTTATGATTATCATGAGGGATTGTCTTACATGATTATGGAGGCTGAGAAGTTCCACAACCTGCCATGTGAAAGCTGGTGGTCTAGGAAAAGCTGGTGGTATAGTTCCAGCCCAAACCCAAAGGCCTGAAAACCAGGAGAGCCCATGGTGCAAGTCCCAGTCTGAAGGCCTAAGAACCAGGAGCACCTATGTTTGAGGGCAGGAGAAGATGGATCTTCCATCTCAAGCAGAGGGACAAAATTGGCTTCTCCTTCACCTTTTTGTTCTATTCAAGCCTTCAAAGGGCTGAATGGTTCCCACCAACATTGGGGAGAGAAATCTGCTCTCTCAGTCTACTGATTCATATGTTAATCTCATCTGGAAATACCTGCACAGACACACCCCAACCTTTTACTAGCTACCTGGACATCGCTGAGCCCAGTCAAAATGACACATAAAATTAACCATCATGGCATCCTAGGGTGCATTAACATCCATGGCGAGGCATCTGAAAAAACAGAAGATACAGTATTCTTACTCTAGGGCACAGGGGGATATCACTGCTACTATTTAGTGAGAACCTATGCCACAGTAGATACGGTTACTTTACTCACAGTTATCTCTTTGAATTTTAATCTTCATAATGATGTTATCAGGCAGCATCCAACCTTTCATGACAGGTAACTTCTATTAAGCAGTTATTGTATAATCACCTTTATGATAAGTGTTTTGCATGTTGTGGTAGCTTGACCATACTGGTGCCCCCAGTTATTGGCCTCCCTGTAACCATGCCCATTGCTGTAACTCTATAACCTCCTCATTTCAGACTTTGGACTTGCTTTGTGGAAGAGATAGTGTTATACTAGATCTGAGCCTCAGCCTCAATAGGTTTTGCATCCCAATCTCTCTCTTTCTCTCTCTCTCTTTTTTTTTTTTTTTTTTTTTCTTTTAAGCAGAACCCTGCCCAACCACCATGAGAACAAGTCCGGGGTATCCTACTAAACAATGAGACATCATGTAGAAAAGAACCCAGTTGTTCCAGCCAAGACCATGTCAGATTAATTTTGAGATAGCCTACTCCCAAACATATGAAAGAACACAGGCAAGATCAGCAAAGCTGCCTGCCCATCATGTAGCTGACCGTACATGCATAAGTGAGCCTAGCCAAAATAGAACTGCCCAGATAACCCACAGACTCATGAGCAATAATAAGTGGTTATTGTTTTAAGCCATTGAGATTTGTTAGTTTGTTATGCATCCATAGCTAGCTGATATACATATATACTCCTCACAACAAACAGTAAAGTAGATGCTATTCCACATCCCCATTTTACAGATGAGGTAACTAAAGCTTTAGAAAAGTGGAGTCACTTGTACTAAGTCATATATAGCCAGTATTTCAACTCAGACCATCTCTCTAGAGCCAAAACTTTTAACTACTTAGTTTCACTGACTGTTCATTATGATCCAGATTTTGCAGTTAAATTTGAAATAGGCAAATCAGGCACATATGAAGTAGCAGAAGCAAGGTGCAAAACTAGGTCTGCCTGGCCCCAAACCCTCATGCTGTTTCTGCCACACTCTCTCTCACACAATAGGGAAGCACTGAAAAATAAATATCATGGTAAAGGAAGTTTGATGTCAAACATCTATGTTTTGTAGATGTTAAGCAGCCCTAAACTTATCTGAGCAGGGGTAGTACAAGAATACTGATCTCCTTTAGAAAGTTTAGGGGCAGCAGGGGCACTTTCAGACAAGCCATAACCCAAGAGTGGATTTGGTATTTATGTTTTCTGCCAAGAAAAATACCTCTCTGCAGAAAATGGCCCTCTCTTTAGCTTAAAGATAAATTCAGGATGAATAAGCATCAAAAACTTCAGAGGCTAGGTCAGAAAGGTTTCTTCCAAGCACAATATAAACACCAACTTTGTGGAATCTTGAAGTGTACACAGTTTTTTTAAGTCATAAAATATGTTGGCAAACTTTACTTCCACAAGGACCCCTACCATGAAGATAATCTTAATCCAGCACAAAAGAAAAATATTTACAGGAACTCAGGCTGGCAAGTTGCTCTCCCCTGTGCTATGTGATATACTGACTACCCTGATTATGTGACAGTTTGATGGGCATGGCAGAAAAAAAAGTGCTTAGGAGTATAAATATTAATGCTTAGGCAGTGATTTGTGTAACCTGCATAGCAAAAACAAAAGTACAGATATAAGTTTTTCACATATTTTGCCTTGTTCAGAGCATGTATTATTTACCCCACATGCTTTCCATCTCTATAGCTTGTCTGTGTGACCAGGAAACTTATTTTTCAAATACTGAATTCTCATAAAAGATTTTATGTTTTGCTTTGTTTTCTATTTTTTGTCTGTTTGTTTTTTTGTTTTTTGTTTTTGTTTTTTTGAATCAGAAGAGAATTGAACCCAGTTTGCAGACTGGCATTAAAGCATTAAAATTGGGCTTTTAAAAGGTCCTTTCGTAAGTATCATGGGAATCAAAAGGAATTCAGTGGGGCAATATTAATGTAACATCAATTTATCTCTAAAAGCCTTTTAAAAAAATTTTTTTATTACATTCCAAAGGATGTAGTGTTCATGGGAGAAAACTCTCCAATTCTCTTTTGACATCATCTGCAGGTTAGGGGCAGTGGTCTTTCTCCACTCTTAGAATTTTACAAAATGGCCCTCAATAGTGATATAGGAAAAGAGATTTCTCCTCTTCTTTGTGAGACGTGGAAGAGAAGCTGAATTATTTCTCCTGTATCCTGCATGCCACAGCCTCAACTAATACCATCACTGTTCATACCTTTGTCTTTGAGCAATCTAATGTGATCCTCTGCTTCATTTCCCCACCAACTATCTGTTCTTGAATTTCAGCATGTAGCCAAACTGAGAATGCACTTATTTTGATTCAAATAAAGTTGGTGGCTCATGTGGTTGGTTCTGGTTCAGCCCAGTGAGGCAGGAATTCCTGACCACCTTATGGTGTTGATCTTGCAGGGTTAATTGCACATGACATCTAGGGCATCATGTTCAGCTTTAAGAGTCTTTATTCACCTAATCAACAAATATCTCTGGACCCTCCATCTACTGTGGACCTTGTGCTTGGTGCTGAGGATATAGCAGTGTGGGATGAAGCAAATCGGGAGTGGTCCCTACAGGCAGTGGAAGAGAGACAAGTAATAAACAGTAAGGAAATCAATGAACAGGTGATTATTGATTATGATACATACTCTGAAGGAAATAAACATGTTGATATGGTAGAAGATAACTCTACCCTATAGTGGAAGACTTCTGTAAGGAGACAGCATTGGGATTGAGATCTGAGGCATGACTCAAATCTAGTTATGTGGACAGGGACAGAAGCACCTTCCAGTGACAAAAAAATGAAAAAGAAAAAGGAAGTGCAAAGGCCCTAAAATAAGGAGGAGCTCGGGGTGAGGAGATGGAACAGGTGGGAAAAGATGAGGCTGGTAGATGGAACAAGACCCAGATCACTTGGGCACCACCCAACCCTAGCAAGAAGTTGGGATTTCATATTACATACAATGGGAGATTTTTGAAGGGTTGCAAGCAGGAGCGACACATGTTCTAATTCATATAGAATCTCACTCAACACTCGAGATTGGAACTTTCCTCCAACCTCCATTTTGTAGAGAAATTCTCCAAAGAGGGGCTTCTCTGCTTCTTTCCTGGAGTCAGAACACCATCTTCAACACAGAGATTCTGTCTGCTGCCAAAATCTCTGCTTGGCTGCCCCTTCTTCTCTCTGACCCTGGTGGTCACGACTGTCTAGATATCTCTTTTTTATTACCCTTCCACCTGTTCTGCTCAGACAAACACCCAGACAAATACCTCAGCTAAGCCTGAATTCAATATGCTGTCTCTTTGCACACCAGGGATTGAGCTAGTATGAAAGTCAGCTCCAGAATCTAGATGGGTCTCCATCCTCTGCCATCTTCAATATCCACTCAGATCCTGGCATGCCTTCTGACAGATGAACCTGTGAGAGCTATTCTAATGCTTCATGTCCTCAAACAGAAATAGCCCAAGACAGAACTGTACAAAAGAAGCATGCTTTATCCTGTTCTGGTCATCTTAATCTTAATTTTAATAGACAGAATTTACCAGTCCTGGTAAGATCACTACTTCCTTCTTCTCTCCTTTTCTTTATCCTTCCTTCCAGTCTTTCTTCCTTCCTTTTTTTCCTTCCCTCCCATCTTACCCTTTTCATCCTTTCTACCTCAATAACTAGAAGGATGAAGTCCTTTAAGGGTTTTATGAACATGGTAATCCTAGTAATAACACTAATAATAATTATGATGATGATAAAATAATCATAGGTAACATTTATTGAGCATGTAAATGTACCAGGCATTGAACCAAGCTCCTTACATACATATAATTTTATAATTCCTTACAACTCTAATGGGTACTGTTAATATCTTCATTTAAACATGAAGAACTTGAAGCCTGTGAAAGTCAAGTGACTTGTCAAAGTTGCATTGCAGCAAAGGACAGAACCTGGTGGTCCAAATGCAAAGGCCATGCTCTTTCCCATGGTTCATTTGATGGCTTGTGTTGTTAAGCATGACTGAACCTATATCCTACATTAACTTTACAAAATGAACACATGCAGAGACTAATAGATCTTCGATATAACCAGTGTCATTTTAGACAAGCCCAAGTACAAAATGGTGCCATCCACCTCCTCACCTCTCCTCCCCCATTCTCTTTCACAAGAAGCCTCATGATTTCAGAGAAAATGAAACTTTCAGCATTGCCACATGTGAAGAACTCCCCATCCCCATGACTTAACTCAATCCTCACCCCGGAATTACATCACCCAGCTCTTGGCACCAACATACCAATATAAGCTCTATCACCCCCACAGCTGGTGCTGTCCCCCATTTTCAGGGCAGCCCCGGGCTGCCTGCCACATATCTTTCATTAATAAAGCTTGAATGGTACCCGGCATCTTGGCTCACTTTCTTTCAGAGATGAGGCATCTTTAACTCTCATCTGGAATAAGATAGGTCCAGTTAGTAAAGGGCTGTTTGATCCAATTCTGATGTTGGCTTCTCATTCCTCCTCCCAGAAGCACTGGTGGAAACTCCCAACCACTGTGTCTGATGGAAAATGTCTGGCCCACCTGGGCAAACCCATAGTGTGTGTGTGTGTGTGTGTGTCCTGAGCCATTCCAGATTGTCTATCTCTATCTGAGGTCTTTATACATTAGAAGGATGTATCTCTACCCATTTCTGCTTCCTTCCAGGATACTCTGTATACTGCTTGTTAGAGTGTTCAATGGAGCTCTCTGCTTTGCTAATTTGAACCCTCCATTTAAACCTCACACTGTCCCTCCAGTGGGGGTGGTGTGAGTGGTGTATGTGTTGGGAGGGTAGGGTCATTCTAACCACAATGGCTTAAAGACAGGTGATTTAGATGCTTTTCAGAGGGAAGCGTTCATTCCAATATGAGCTTTATGGCAAGATCAGATCACGCATTGGACAAATACAGTGATCATAAACCTTTTTTTTTTTTCCCCTTTATCTCCATGAAATACCTCCTGTCACCAGGCTTGGCAATATCTTGGGGTGTGACAATCTAATCAGTGTATGCCCATTAGTGAGTTGGATCAATCGTAGCATTTATATTCAGAGTAAGTATACCTCCAAGATGGCTTCTTTATTAGAGGATGTAATCTAAAATAAAAAATTCAGAAGTTTTTGTATTTAAAGCTGTTGATCACCAAAGAAACTGGTCCTATTATCCTTTACTCTGCTCTATTAAATAATACATCCTTATGCAGAGGTATTTATTTGACTAGGCAAAGTACACAGAGTCATACGCACAAAGTCACCATGCACAATGATCTCTAGGAAATTAGAGCCTGGGATGAAATATTGTTATGCTTGAGACATCTCTGTAGCCTAAAGAATTAGATAGCAACACTGAAATAACAGCCACTAAATCACTTTTGATTGTTTTGTGAATTATTTTCTTTTTTTACATATTTTTAAATATGGTGATATTGTATGTGTTTGGCCAAATTAGGGAGTACACTTTTTCACATAAGTGAATTTTGCAGATACCTGAGACGTCACAATTACCCCACTGGAAATTGTAATATAATGTATCACTTACTTCTTTGCTTCTTGAAACAGGAAATATGGAAACCAAGTTAACTTTTTCTTGCTGCCACAGGCTACCATTATCAATGGCTATGGCAGAGGGAAAAAGTATGGTATTTGAATTATTTGATACTATGTACATGTTTACACTTTGCTTCTCTTCAGAAAGAACGTGAGGCAACTTAGAAAATTATGTGCAAAATAAAGAAAAAGAACAAATAATTGAATGAATCAAGATGAGAAGAAAATACAGTTTGGCAAATACAAAAATATCAGTGAGTTCTTAGTGCTCTGGTTGCAAGTAATGGAAAATCCAGCTTGAAATGCCTGGGGACCAACAAGAAATTAATTGCTGCATATAAAATACTGCAGTAGTTGGGCCGGCCCGTGGCTCACTTGGTAGAGTGCGGTGCTGATAACACCAAAGCCACGGGTTCGGATCCTATATAGGGGTGGCCGGTTTGCTCACTGGCTGAGCGTGGTGCTGACAACACCAAGCCAAGGGTTGAGATCCCCTTACCGGTCATCTTTAAAAAAATAAATAAATAAATAAATAAATAAAATAAAAATACTGCAGTAGTGAGGAATGGTGGAAATGGCCTTGAGGTTGACTAGAATCTCTATAGGTTTCTCATTCCTGTTTCTCTGTGCATTGGGGGCTCGCTCTTCCACTAGTTACAGGGGTTAGGTGGTTTGGTTCACAGGAAAGGCTGCATTTCTCTACCACTCCTTGGAATAGGACCCTGATTAGTCCAAGTTGGGTCACATGGCCATCCCTGGACATTTGTCTTGCTAGAGGGATGTTTATTATGATCCAGCCAGACTCATTCCAATGCCTGTCTCTGCAGTTGGGTAAATGAGTCTGTTATCTGATAAGGGAAAGGGATGATCCTCAGACTATAGCGATAGCCACAATGTAAGCATTCCATATGTCCTTATAAACTGCTAATTGTTGGCCTAGATTTTCATCTAAGCTTCCTAGAGGCCAAAACAAAGCAGGAAACATGATTGTTTATGTGATTATTGATCTCTGTAACACAACAGGAAAGGGGCTGGGAGATAGTAGAATAGGAAAAAAAACAACAACAAAGAACAAACAAACAAAAAAACAAGCACCCGGTTTTTCAAGAGAAGCCCAACTTTTCCTTTCATCTATGCCAGATCTCTCACTTGTTGCTTCCTGATCTAGAGAACTATGGCATATCTGAATTCAGAATGTGGGATTCTGAGGAGCTCTGGTCCCAAACATGGGTTAGAATTGCTCTCCCTGTGCTGAGCGCTGATGTGTGATCACCTCTTTCCTGTCACCTCTCAGTTCCCTACTTGATCCCAGAGGGGTCTAGGCTGTCTGCCTTTGTCAGGATTCAGATCTATCTCAGTTGCAAACAATGGCAAAAAAGAAAAAATAAATAAAAAAGTGAAACATCCTGGGTCTTTGACCTACAGCAGGGAACAGAGGTCCACATCCCGGACACAGGAATTTGCAGAGAAAGAGACACTCAGAGGTATGCCAGACACACAATGGAGGCCCCAGGAATCTGGAGACCTGAGTCACCCCAAGGAAGTGCTTTCCACATTCAGGCTGCTGTTTTTAGACATAACTAAACAGCTTAAATCAGTCCAAGCATAAAGAATGTCCTCCAAGTGTCATGGTCATGGAGAATTGGATTAATTTGTGTTCTTCTGCCAAAGAAAGCATTGTGTGGCCCTCTGTGAAGACCACATAAGCTAAGTTAATAAGCTTCACTGTGCATGGAGGGCAATCTGCACATCTGATTCTTAGGGACTCACCTTCTCTCATGATATTTCCACACCAAACTGCAACCTCCAAGGAAGTGAATCTGACTCCGTGTACTGAAGAAGCCATTCCAAGGTCCTGGGGTGACTGGCTTAGCAAGGCTTTCATCCACCTCCCCCCTCAGCCTGCTAGTTCTCTCTTTTGCCAGTACTAACACATGCTGACACCACGTGTGTTTACCTACCCCACAGTGTCACTTGCTTATTTTTTTATCATTGGTCATTTGTGTAATTGTTTTGGAAGACAGGAGTTCCTAGGTCTTTGTGTTTAGATCCTTCTTTAAACTGGCAGGTAACCTGCTTTATCACCTTCCTGCTGTCAGTGTGCCAAGTAGTAAATGGCACCTTTCCAATTGTCTTCTGTATGTTAGAAACCAGACAAGAAGGTTTACTAGAAATACATATACAGTTAGAGCCTATGTATACCTAATGAAGTTCTAAAGGCTTCTTGAGTAGTGTTTGTGCATGTGTGTGTATGTGTCTATGTGTGTGTGTTTGTGTGTGTGTATAAAGGGCATTTTGAAAGCCATTCCAGCCTACAGCAAGCGCTTCTCACTTGTTTCTTGCTGCTTTGTGTTGCTTCGCACCCTCACGGATTGGTCACCCCACTTCCCCTGGGTGACGGAGATGCAAAGGATTACTCAAAGCCCATCTCTACTGAGCAGTGAGAGGCCCCAAAGTAGTTAATCTTCCTTTGGGATGCTCAAGCGAGAGCCATCCCTTCCCTGGGAAATTAACACCGAATTGGGGTTCTCTTCCTGCATTTATTTTCCAGACCAGGAAGTTATAGGAAGAGACATAGGTGGGGTTATAGTTTAACAGTGTAGGCTGCTAACTTTCAGTGAAACAAGCCAGATGACATTCCAATAAGGCAATTAAGTGGTCCTATCAACAACAGTTTGATCTTAACAAACATATAGCAATTTCTCAATTTCCTATAGCAATTTCTCAGTATCTTTACATAACAATCAGTAACTAGTCTGTCTTTGAGCCAGCAACCTGCTGTGCCACAATCCTTATCTTGCAACAGAGACTTATAGCCTGAGGGAAATTTCCAGTCCTCCGCAAGGTCAATATTTGAAACTGCAAGACTTTGGAAAACCAGGCCCTGTGAAGTGTATATGCTTTATAGCATATTCCACAGTTTCTAATTTCAGGAATAAATTTTGGTTATTAGAGGTCTGGCACATAAGCGAGTATAGCAGAACTGTTCATAAAGACATACCAAATACCCTGTGAATCATACGTTCTGTATCTCTACAAGGACTGGTGGATGTGTTTTGTGAACAGATTGGTGACCCAAACATAACAAATTTTTCCTGTATCGATGGTGAGGAACATCATCACCCTGCTCCCTCACAATGTATTATTTGCAAAAGAGAGACACAGACCTGGAGCTTCTCTTACAGAGAAATAAATGCAAACATCTTTAAATATTATCACTTAGAAGAGCTGCCCAAACACTCCCATGTGCTAGAGAAGGAAGTGGGATTGAGGGTGGTTGCAGAGGGAGATTCATGCTGAGCTGCAGTGGAGTCATCAAAGGGCACAGATGTCTTGGGGCTTTGGACAGTTTCTCATCAAGATACCCTGAAATGTTCCCAGCTTTGCTTCAGATGTCCCAAGCTCATTTTTGTATCACATTTACATCTTCTCTGCCTTACTCAGGGGATACACTTTAAGTGAGGAGATTGTGAATTTGAAGTTACAGAGCTCAGCTTACCAATACTCCACTAGAGGAAATCATGGGACAGAATGGCACAATCACTCCCTGGGGTTTCACAAGGAAACAAGCCTCCCAGCCCACCCCTGCCCCTCCCACCCCACCCCAAAATCCCATGCAACACGTGTCTACACTGACACTTAGCGCAAGTTGCTTAATCTTTCCAGACCAGTGTGTTCATCCATTGAATAAGAATAGCAATGCCCAGCATCTAGCGAGCTAGGGGTTATGAGAATTAAATACAAAATGCCTAGCACAGTGCCTGACCCGTAGTTGGCACTCCATCTTTCTTTTTCAGAAAAACCAGAAAATTACATGCCTCCATTCTTTAAGAACCAGCTGAGATTATCCTTTCTCCATAAACCCTTCATAATTTTTCCAGCTGAAAGTGTGTGTTCATTCTCCAAGTCACCCTTAGCACTCTGCAGGTCCCTGGACAGGTGTGATCACAGTTTGCAGTTTATTGGTGCTACCTGGTGTGTGTGTATGGACATCACTATGCTTGTTCCAGGGTCGGTGTGTGCATCTGTGTTTCTTCTTGGATCTTTCCAGTCCTCAAATTCACTTGACCTAAGCAGGAAATTCACCATCATCTCTCTTTCCTCATGCTCTGTTCACAGGGAGGACTTAATAATTTTAAGACATGTTTATTTATTTACCACCATATGAGAGTTATTATTGTGTTCTAGGATACTTACTAGATACTTTATACATGATATTTTATTTAATCTCCATAACAGCTCTAGGAGATGGTTTTATTAACTGCATCCTTTTAATGACTATTTATATAGTCAATAAGGCAGTAATGACTTAAACCCCTACTGAGCAGATAAGGAAACCGAAGCTCAGAGGGATTCCTGACTTGCTCGGTGTTAACAACTAGCAAGTAGTGGCCCTGGGTCCCAAATCGGTTTTCTGTGACTCTGACTCAGGCTCTGAAGTCTAATTAATCAAAGTGTCTTAAAGTGTGGCACCCACACCAGGAGCAGCAGCAGCATCACATAGGAAGTTGTTAGAAATGCAAATTCTGAGGCCCTTCTTCAAACCTACGAAATCAGAAATTCTGGGAGTAGTCTAACAAGCCCTCCAGGTGACTCTGTTGCATGCTTGGGTTTGAGAGAGAGGTCCTGTCCTAACCCATCCAGCCAGGCCAGGAGAGTGCAGGAGCCCGGGCTCCTGACTCCTGAGCTCAAACCCTAGCTCTCCCACTTTCTAACTCTACAACTTTGGGTAGTTACATATTTCTCTTTCCTGTGCCATATTCCTCTTAAGGATAAAATGGGGATAATGACAGGACAAATTCTGAGTTTCTGTGAGAAAGAAAAATATTGATACATGTAAGACATTTAACCTAACACTGGGCACATAGTATAAGAACTTATTAAATGCTATTTATCATTATTAGGATTTAATGATTTAAGATTACTTTTCCAATGTATTTCTTCAGCATCCCACCCAAAGTCTCAACTGTTTTGTTTGTCAGTTTATTGAAATATATTGATTACACATATTTGTGGGGTACAGAGTTATATTTCAATATGTGTATACAATGCATGATGATCAAATCAGGGCAATTAACATATTCACCACTGCAAAACTTAATCATTTCATTGTGATGTGGACATTTGATCTTTAATAGAAGGGAAAATAACTTGGGCCTGGCCTTGCTTAGGCTCCTGGATTTCCTTCCTTGTGACATGACCCTGTTCTGAAGACTGACAATCTGCTGCCTGGGCCAGTGTAATAGAAGCCCAGAAGCCAGTCATGAATCTGTGTGCACATTTGAGTCATGTGACCATGGGCATGCTCCTAAACATCTGGAATCTTCCCTTTACCTATAAGCAAAAACTGTGTGTGTGTGTCGGGGATGGGGGTATGGATTGCCTGGGGATGGGGCAGACATTAACATTTACTGAGGACTTACTATGTCCTAGACATTCTTCTAAACGTTTTTTATGAGTACGTATTACCTCATGTGAGTCTTACAGTTACCTGTGAAGTAGGTAGTAACATCGTCTTTGCCTTTCAGACAAACCTCCATAGAGGAGTAACTTTTTGAAAGTCACACAAATAGAATTGGAATCCACAAAGTCTGATTCCCAAGCCAGCATTCTTAACCACAACTGCCTCAATGAGTTGATGAGAGAAATATATAAAACAATGAACGCTAAACACAAAACAGTGTCTGGCACATGGAAGTGCTTACTAAATATTAGCAGAAACAATAGATAATAATAATAATCAGTAACAATACTAATAATGTGGATGGAAGGGCAGTTTTTTCCATTTGTTGCAGGTAAGATTTAATCTCCTGAGAACAAGGTAAAAAGATCTTTGTTCTGCCCTGAGTTCAGTCAGTACTTGGAGAAGGATTCTTTCTCTCTCTTCTTCAACCCTCCTCCCCCAGTGAACCACTGGTATCATTAAGAAACAGTTAACGTACATCATCTTTCTTAGCTATTTTTGCTGCCTGCCATCTGGAGTGGCTCGGCTCTCTCGGATGTGTTCACACTAAATCAGCAGATGAAAGCATTAACTAATTTCTCCATTTCAGATCTGCTCATCTGGGTAACGATGACCTTTAAAACTAGTGTCATCTACCTCATAACCATGTGCCATATGTTGGATGTCACATAATAAAGCATTTAAACTTAGCAGGCTCCGTAACACCTTATGGCTGGTTGGCGATTAATTAATAACTTCCTTACCAGCGTCTTCTCAGTTAAGGCTGACAAGGCGTTTTGTTTGCCACTCAGTGTCCGCACGTGTTGGAACCTTTTCAACATACTCCTGGAAGACTTCTATACTGAGCTTTCCTGTTCACTCTTTGCATATTGGGCCAGCACGTTTTCTCCCAAAGACATTTCATTTCATTCAAAAGAATAATACTGGACATTGACCCCTGAGTGCCAAGTGTGTTATATAGGTTCCCATTGACTGTTCATGATAATCTTACAGGACAAGGGTTTCTGTGTCCATTTTTATACATATGAGAGTGAGGATCAAAGAAGCTGAATGATTTACACAAGGTCATGGAAAGGCTTAGATGTGAACTTAGATCTCTGCCTCCGAATGCCATGACTTTGTTTTTGTTTTTACTGAAATGCAAGATACTGTGTTGACTTTGTTTTCCTCACACTCAGGGAGTCAATCTATTCCCTAGTTAATGTTTGAATCAGAATGGGAGCGAGGCTTTAAAAGTTAGTTCCCGATATCTCATCCAGTCTCTTGCCAATTCTAGCTTTCTATCCCATCAGGAGACGGGAGAAGAGGTTCTGACAATCACCTTGACTAGGACTTGTGTCTCCTCCTACAGCCATGCATTCAGAACCTCAACCAGTAAGCCATGGCTGGATTCTTCTATTCCCCATGAGATTCATCAAAAATCTTAAATCACTCTATTATATTAACCACATATGAAAAACAAATATCAACCAACTCACCCTTTCTGAACCTTAGACTCCTGGGGCTATATTTGATCCCAAGAAAAGTAATTTTCAGTCTTTGGAAGAGGTACTCTACAGTGATTACCCAGGATGAAAGGGAACGATGGAGAAAAACATTATGTAAATACTTGGTCACTCAAGATCGTTATTATGCCTGAAGAGATAATTCTGCATCCCTAGCAGAGGGGTGATTCTGAAGTCTTCGCCTATCTTAGTCTTGTCTAATTCAGCGGAAATAGTAGATCCCTTGTGATTAATATTAGGACTTCGTAGCATCCTACCTTTGGAACCCTAAGTGCCTCAACACACATGATATTATTCTCTTCCTCAATCATTTATATATCCACCCACACATTTAATTTTACATAAATCTGTATGTGAGACCCACCACTGCCACCAAGGTAACTTATGTATCAACCTGTATCTTTCTACATTTTTCTCTATGCTCTTGAAATTCTATACGGACTAACATAACAGTACTTTTTTCCTTAGTTGTAATTTGTTTTACGACAATATTTACTATATAAACGTTGTTAAACTACACTATACTCATTCATTTGAATAACTATTTTATTCCATGGTCCGAATATGCCATAATTTATACACCTATTCTCTAATCAATGAGCATTCTCTTTCCCGCCCCCTCTCCTGTCATGAGATTTGCATATGGGTGCTCTAACTTCCAGGCTCTAGACTCCCAGAAGTGGGATTGCTACGTCAAAGGGTAAATGCTTTTAAAGTTTAATTGCTGCTGCCAGATTGCTTTCCATAAAGGCGGAAGTTTTTTGCATTTCCACCAGCAATACTGGAAGTAAACTTTCCCCATATTGAACAGCTCTTAAAATGGCTGTTTCAGTCTGATGGATGCAAAGTGATATTTCACTGTTACTCGAATTAGCATTTCACTCACTACTAGTGAATTTGAGCATTTTAAAAATACATTTATAGCCATTTCGATTGTATTTCTGTAAATTGGATTTTTGTGTTATTTGTCAATCTCATATTGGCTATTTGTCTTTTTCTTGTCAACGTATGGAGGTATTTGTGTAATAGAGACATTAAGTATCTGTTATCTGTGATGTAGTTTGCTTTCCCAACTCTATCAATTGTCTATTTATTGGCTTTGCTTCTGGTTTCTTTTGACATACACAGATTTTACTTATCTTTTAACTTTTGCATTTCTATTCTTAAGAATATGTTTCCTTCTTCTAAATTGTATGTGTAGTTTGCTATTCTTTCTGCCAAGATTTTCATTGAAAAAAAAAAACAAAAACCTCTTTAACTCTTTAATCAAATCCTCTCACATAGTTCTTCATCTTATTTTTTAGATATTTTTAAAGATTTAGCCTTTCAAATAAAATGTAAGATTTAGAAATTAAAAGTAGAAACTAAGCTAAATATGGCCACTGACTTTTACAAATATACAAGTATTTTCAACATTATTGGATAAGGTGTATTATTTTTATCCTAATTTTTGATACAAAGAATTATTATGGTAATAGATTATTAGTGTTGTACCACCTTTGAATTCCTGGGAAAAAAATCTTATTTGATCAATAATTTTATTTTTATTAATCATGGAAAAACTACTTGTTATGAAGTTTATATTTCCTCATTAAAGAGCAAGATATTCATTCCCATTAGTTCCAATCATATTTTCTCTTTCAATAAGAATTTTCTTCATATACTTTCTCTGCTTTCTTGTATAACTTACTCTTACTTTTTTTATAATATCAAAAATGGATATTTTTCTAGATACTATTTCCTAAAACAGCAATAGCTGTTCTTTTCTTTTTTATTTTTCACATTACAAAACTTTTATTATTAGTTTTTTTAACCTCTTGTATTTTAAACTACTTTTCAATGACAGTTTTGTCATGCCTCTCATTCTTCTCATTTATTATAGTCACTTGATTTTCTTGTCATATTGCAGGTGCTGAAACATTCAAGAGAGAGGAGTTAGTAATGGTGATGACAGGTATTACTGGGTAGTTCTTGATGTGATTTTGAAATTGTTCGAACACTTTTCTCTTTAGGGTATATTTGCTGCTATTTTTAGTAAACATTATTTTTTATACATAACTAGGTTTTTTTTTCTATTCCACTAAACTTTGCAAACATATTTTCAAAATTTGTGTTGTATGATACAATAGGTCTTGTTTAATTTCCTAATGTAATTGTAACAGACTACTAATAACAGACTACTAATGCATTTATATTTAAATTATGTTTCTGTCTATCTTCTTATCTTATTAATTATCTGAATTATCTTAATCAGTTTTGGAATTAAAGTTATGATACCTTTATAAAATAAACTGACAAATGTTGTTTCTTCTTTCATAGCCTGAGAATATTTAAATAACATAAGAATAGTCAGTTCTTTAAAGCCCTTTAATCTGGTATATTTGTCAATCATATTCACCTTTTCAGTTTCTGCTATTCTGTTATCTATTTCTGGGATGGATATCTCTGTGTGTGTGTGTGTATGTGTGTGTGTGTGTGTGTGTGTGTGTGTGTTATCTTTCTCATTGATATTTTCTAAATTATTTGTTCTTTTATTCATTCTTAAAGTTGGGTCAAAAGACAAAATTACAACAAAGTTAGTTACAGATCTAATTGACTTTTACTTATGATCATGAATCAGTGCAAACTCCATTCTACAAAATAGAATGAGGGCTCCCACTGGGCAATGACAGAACAGTAGATTTTGTGAGGGAACTAGGAAACAGAACAATAAACAAAATGTAATTGGTTAACATCAGGTTACTTTTTCTTTTGGTAAGAGTTGAAGTAGAGAAGACTTTATTACATTGACTCGGGTAGACTGGAATCTCCCGTTTTCAGTAAAATCTGGTCTGTTTTTAAATCATTCTACTTCCTTTAAGTTTTGGTTTAATTATATGGCCTTAGCATGTGTAACTCCATTTTGGTTTGTCTGGGATGTTGGTGCCTAATGCAGGAGCTCAGTCCAAAACAACGGCCTCCCATAAATTTTGTTTAACAGTTATTATTTAGATTCCTTTGGTGTTTGTTTTTCTCCACTCATAACAAATGGCACTAAACATTTTTGAAAAATATTTTATGTGTATCCCATAATTTTCATTATAAAGTATTTTCTTTTCATTGTTATCTAGATAATCTGTGATTTCTCTTTTAATACCCTCTTTGATTTTAAGATGATTGAAGGGAATATCTCTTAATTTCCAAGAAGTTAACACTATGAAATATTAATTGATTGGTGGATTGATTGGTTTCTTCATTGTAGTTTTATGAAGCAAGGGCTTGCTTCCCATTGCACACAGAAGCCAATAACAAGGCACCAAATTTTGAGAAAAGAAAAGGCTTTACTGTGAGGTCCACCAGCAAGGAGATAGGAGACAATGCTCTCAAGTCTGTCTTCTTGAACCAGGGGCTGGATGAGTTTTTAAAGGATCAGTAAGGATCAGGGACTGAGAATATGTTGGCTCCTGTTCAGACCACCTGATTAGGTCCTGTTCAGACAATCTGACTAGGCAAAGGATAATTGGCTGAACCTCAGTCAGGCCATCTGATTCGGGCAAGGGCTGACTGGCTGATGAGTCAATAGCTGATCAGTTGGGCCTGAGTTAGGTCACATGACACAGACAAGGGCCGATTGATTGAGCCTAAATCCAGTCCTTTGGTGGAGGGTTTTCAGGTCCCTTCGGTACCTGAAGTCATCTGGAGGGCAAGGTCCTTCTCCTTGCACATACCGAGGTTACATCCTGCAAGATAACTTGTAAAACAACTTAAAATAGAGAGATAGACCTATTTTCAGGAAGTTTAATCAGTTTTCAACTAGTTCTATAAGGTTTCAGTAGGATTAAAATCAGAGAATATGACCTTTTTAAATTAAGAAATAGTATTTATAAATATCCCAATGATGTACATTCTGTTTGCAGAATAACCAGAATGTCTATCTATCCATCCTTCTATTATCTACTTTACATTTATATTCAACCATATTGTACTTATTTACATTAATGTACTTATGTACTTATGTACATTAATCTGTTTTTCATTTGTTTGTCAAGGCATGTGTAGGAAACCTCCCTGTTTCTGACTCTCAATTACACCCAACCTCAGGGGCAGAGAAGACTTAACCCAGCCATTCAGCTCTTAGCACTCAGGGGCTTGGGAGTATCCAGTTGCATTCATTTGGGTCTGATGTCAACCCTTCTCCCTGAGATCCTCAGATCACTAAGCACGAGCTCCTGTCAGTTCCTTTTGATTTTTCATTCTTGCCCTAGATTCAATGCCAGTCCCAATCAGAGAAAGCTCAGCACCAGTCCTCCCTCTACACTGCAGGAATTCCAGCAAAGGCAAATTCTCACATACAACCAGCTGTCCATCGATCCAGACACTCCACAACTCAGGTGAAGCCAATAGAATTAGAGTTGGAGAGGAACTGAGCAGCGCCATGTTCCCAGAATCCCCCAAAGTCCAGGTTTTTAACCATTTGTCTAAGCAGGGTTAAAAGGGAACAACCCAGTACTCTCAGGATCATAATCTGTTTAGTTCAGTTGTAGCACAGTCGGGAACCTCAGTGTGGCTACTATGTCGGGGGAGCCAGGGATGGACAGATTAGCCAGGCAATAGGATGAGTAAGGTGAGTCCAGCACTCCAGTCACAGTATCCAAGCCACAGAGTAACCTTGGGTATGATTCCATTATTGTTAATGTCCATAAGATCCCCTGTGGGAGAGGGTGGTGCACAATTAGTCCCACATTACTTTTCAGATTACAGTAAATTACATGCCCAGAGGCACATAGCAGCAAGAAAACTATGGCAAATATCCTGTTTGTAACTTTTCTTGACCATTTGTAAAAAGAATTCTGTATTGAAACAAACATGCATATTAAAAGGAGCAGTAACATAATTTGCATAAAACACTATTTTAAAACAGAAGGCTTCAACGCAAGGTGGTCATTTCAATGGAAGACTTCGGGCTATGCCACCAGACCTTCCAGGCTATGACTTTTCATTCACCTTGCAGTAGGGGTGAAGAACTTTAAGAACGGTGATGTTGCTGCCTGCCCCTACAAACTCATGTGAAATTTTGTCCAAAGGCCCTATAGGTTTTTGTTGTAGAATTTACCACAATCTAAACTTATCTAGTATATTGATTTCTTTTACTGCATGGTTTGCTTCTTTCAAACAAAGTGTAACTTCCAGGTAGGAAGGGACCTTGCCTTTCATGTGCATGGAAACACAGAGAGACAAGTTTATGTACAATGTCAGTCTATCCACCCATCCTGAAGTCCAGGTACAGTCTCCTCTGTCATCAGTCTTCACAACCCTGAAGACAACATTGTCATGGCCATGGTAAGCAGCAAAGAAATTTGGTAAGCATGCAAAGGAACATCATCCAGTCACTAGAGTAAAAGATAAAGAATTTTAACCAGCCAAGACAGAATCAGGACTCCCATACTGGGGTATAGCAATTCGCTTGCTTGCAGTTCTCAGTAGGATTGTCTTAAGATTGACTTAGAGACTAAGTGGGGCACGACTTGCATTAGGGATGGTCCTTAATACCTGTACATAGTGCCTGGGGATGAAAATGGGAATACTGACACTAAGTATTAGCCTAAGCCTTTGCTGGGATTTGACAGGGTGTGGGAAGGGAACCTCAATGTTCAACAGGGCCTGCCTATTCCATCCTAGACTGGCCCATAAAAGAAAATTCCCACCTAACTCCCAGAAACATCTACCTTCCTCCTTCAGGCTCATGTGAAGTATTTAATTAAATCCAATCATATTGAAATGCTGCGTTTAAGATTCCACTTTTCATTTCTTCACTCACTTTCTGGTATAAAGAAGCTCTGGGTTTTATTTAGTCAGACGTCTGCTAGAAATTGCACTTTTCAGAAAAGATAAAAAATAATGATCATTTAATTCCCTATTTTCCACAGAGCCACTTAACTTTTAAGTGCTCGGTACTAATCAATAAAAGCCTTTCATCACAAAACCCAATAAGCAAGATCAAATTCAAGGAAAATGCTCAAAAGAGAGCAATGGTTGGCACCCAAACCATTTTGTAAGGTCATAATCTTTTTTTGCTTGAAGCTAATTCCTACTCATGGCCCAAAGCCATTCTGCCTCTTGTTCTCTGATCTCTTGCTTTCAAAAGCTGAGTCCACTGGGTCTGGTAAGAATGCAGGAACTGCTATGATCAGCATTCAGTGAAAACCTAAAACTGAAATTCATACCAGATATGCCATATGACCAGTGTGGTGCCCAATTTGAGGACTGCTTCTCATCCAGGAGCACATGCAGGCATTGGCTTAGAGAGAAAAGCAGATATCAGAGACATTGTCAACATTCAAAGTCTTTCTGATGGTGGTTTAGATGATATTTGGACCTAGTATGTCTGGGCTCATTCCCTAGTCTCCCTGCATTTCCCCCACCCTTTTCAAGGACAATGAACACATGGGAAAGCAGAGCAAATATAAGTGGAATGCCATAATTGTCAGTTGGTCTTGAGCCCTAAATCTCAGTATAGAAATTTCTGGTAGGCGGTCAGAGTTCAGGGTCAATATTAGCACTAAAGGCTGCCTTTCCACCAAGTCCAAATCTAGCTTTTGAATCTTACCATCCTCCATTCAGTCTCATGGGAAGAAAAGAAAAGAGAGAATGAGACACTGGGTCAGCATTCCCCTCTCACCTCGTGGGATTAAGAGAGAGAACAGCTAGAGTAAGAAAGAGTTGCACGTTCCTAGTACAAGTGGCCACACTCCCAACATATGTAGACCAGCTGGTTAATCGGAATCTGCTAATTGATGTTAGGATTCAACTATTATCTCTATGAAGATAACTTTCCTGGAATAATATAGGTGGTACTTAATAGATGCTTGTTAATGTGTGAGTGTGAGAGAGAGAGATTATACATTTAGATATACATATATGCCTCTCATAGACTATTTTAAGCAAAATTGGAAATACACTTTCAGAACTGAAAAATGAATAATTCCTTGAAACACATCCAAAATACAATTCATTGTTGAATAGTTTTTTTCTTTTTTTTTTAAGTTATATTGAAAAGATAATATCGAAGTTTATAGAAATCTCCTGTAAAGAAGAAACCTCATATCCATGGGTATCAGCAAAAATATATATAGGTAGAAAACTGTGACAATATATACAGTGTCACCAAATGAACACAAAAATAGTCCATGTTTGAAAGTCTGATGCCAGTATAATATAAAGAACAACATACATGCTTGGAGAAAATTAGTTTTATAAAAAAGCTTATTCCCATGGAACTCAGGAATTGATTATTGAGAGGTGCAATACAAAATACTTAAAAATTATAGTACTTCTTAGGCTACTTGGAAATGTTTCTTCTTCAAATAAGGTCTGGAAATCAAGGTAAGAGCAAATAAACCATGTCTAAGTACCTCACTCCCAAAGGCTAGCTTATTCGAGAGGATGGGAGAAACACATGGTTTTGTATTGGATTTACCCTGTGTAAACCTGCTTGCCATGGAGTACGCAGCTCCAGCCCATCCAATGATGGTAGTGGACTCTGTGAAATGATTAAAATATCCCTGACATCCAAAGCAAGCACTCAAATCAGTTTGGAAACATCTCACTGGTTTCTCTTTAGAACCTGTGCCTATGAACCAAATAACCAACATTTTTCACAAAATTTGAACCTCTTCAGGAGTCCCACCTGCAAGAAGTCAAAAATATTGAGCCCTCTTACCTCATTAGCATGTTTACAACAGTGAGGTTATAGGTTCTTTAATAATTGTAAGGCTTCACCCCACCAGCCATCTCACAGCCACACCTGATGCCAATCAAAGGTCTCTTTTTGACAAATGGCTTTTAAATTGGATCCACCTGTCTGTAAAGAACACCTCTGCTTCCTGGAGCTGAGGTCTCTGCCTTGTTTACTGGTGTATCCTCTAGCTCCTTATGTGTGTCAAATGTTTAAGTGAAAAATAATTGAATGAACAAATGAATTATCTTAAATTTGGTGGGAAGGGCAAAAGTCATGCAATCGAAAAAAAAGGCATCCCTTTCTCAGAAAAACTTAGGCATTTTATTTTGAAGAAGTTGGAGCTACATTACTTGGTTTTGTAACTGTGGGCTATACAAAGTTTCCAGCATCCAGTGTAAAGGACTCCTGTTACAGCAGATCTTATTTTGACTTGAAATGTTTCATGACAGGTTTATGGTATTAATTTCCTCCTCTTCTGTGCACAGCCCTTATATGTGTTTTCTTCAGAAGATAAATCAACTTGCCAGGGCAAGATAGAGTTTATAGAAGTGACTTTAAGAAACAGTCCATAGCAAACAAACAATAAGCGAGGGTGGCCCACCATGGAATATCCACTCTGCCAGGTTTTAATGCTAAAAACCACTAGAACACATAAGTAAAGGAGTTTTAATTCAATGATTTCTCAGAGCCTTATTGCTGACAGCGTCTCTTCTATTTCTAATGGATTTTGAGGCTTGTTTTTCAGAAGTTAATCCTATTAATAAGATTTGATTTTCTTTTTGCCTTAATAGTATACTTTGAAATAATTACGATGAAGCCAGGGCATATTTGGTGTGCAGTATTGCTGTGGTCTGTGTGTAATCTTGGCAAATGAGACTAAGAGGAGAATGACTGCAGAGAGAATAGAAATAAAAAGTGGAAAGACTGACTCCTCTACAATTTAGAAAAGAAAATAGGTCACTGTTTCCTTCTGTAAGTCTAGATCAATCTGTGATGCTTGTTTTACGATCAAGGGCCTTTAACCTTCAGGGGACCAGCCAACTCCTTCTAAACAATCCGGCAACTTAGTAACTGCATAAATGGCTCTACACTTGATTAAAAAGGAAAACAATTTCTTGGCATAAAGCAGTCAGTCCTGCCTGTTCTCCAGACTTTCTTTTGGTGAAATTTCCCTAATGAGATTTTTTGTTCTTTTATTTTTAAAGTTTATTTTGCCTATCTTAGAAATGCACAATCTACGGCTCTTGTATAGAGATGAGCAACAAATTTATTTTATTCTTTACTCCATCATAGATATATTATTAATAACCTATTATGTGCAATGAAAAAAAGCATTTAAAATTTAACCAAAATTTAATTTGGCTATTTGAGAAAAAAAAAATTTATAGGGAGGCTTGTTAGTTGAGGGCTGCTTTAGGTAAAGAACAGATAGTGTCCATTTAGCAGATACTTAAAGAGCACCTGTTCTGGGCCAGCCTATGTGTTGATCCTGAAGACGTACAGAAATTTACTATGTGGGGACAACAGAACATGGAAATAAGCAACCAGGGCATAAACCAGAATGTGATGTCATAAGGAGGCAGGCTTTGAGGATGCACATGTATTGCAGGATGCATGTTCATAAAGAGAAGTATTGGGGAAGGTTTCAAAAGTTGATATAGATCAACATGGTAAGGTTCTTGCATTCCAGGCTAGAGAAACATGGGCTTTATCCCATAGATAGTGAGAAATGATACATTTTGTTGGGGAGGGGAATAGGATAAATTTATCATCCATGCTGGAGCTTGAAAGCTCTGGTTAAAGTTTTGAATTACAGAATATTTTCTTACACTTTAAAAATATTGTTTTTCAACTTCCCTAAAATTATAGTATCTGGTTATTATTGATGCTCTATCGAACTGAAAACTTTTATTAATATTTGTGGTTTCATTTTAGAAAATTATCATAACTGATGGATTTACAGTTCTGAAACAGTAACCAAATTTTAATAATGAAGCCATTAATACATACTTTGGCTTGAGGGTATGATATTTGTGATAATGCAATATTTGCTCTGAAAGTAGCAATCCCCAAACTAATATATTTATATCTCTATGTAAGTTGCACAAATGTGTCCCCAGCTAGCAGCACATTGTGTTGTCTTGACAATCAGAGTTCTTCCAAGGAGGTTGTTTCTCTCTTTCTCTTTGCAGGAAAAGAAAAATATATTTAAAATATAAAAGAAATTAATTATCAAGATGATCTTGAGAGACTTAAAAAATAATCTAGGAAGAAATTTCAATTTGCAAAGCTCACTGTTCCTGGCATTTCTCTGCAAAGGCTGTGGAGTGGGTAAGACTGTTTCCTGAGACACCGCAGCATTTACATTTAAATGAAAATACAGACGTATATGTTTGACGAAGACCATATACTGATGCTCTTTAAAGCCATTCTTTCATAAAAGGAACAGAAAACATCCCGCTATGCCAATATACCAATATACCAATTTATTCCTTATGAAAAATAGCACATTGTGCGGCTGTTTGGAATTTTTATTTTGTGTGTGTGGGGGGGGGGGGGTTGTTGTTTTGTTTTTTTACTGGATCCACATAGTGGCTGAGAATCAGCTTCCTGAAGAAATAAATGGAGGAAGGCTGTATTCTTTTAATTACTGAAAGTAAAACTCAGCAAAACTTTGAAATTTCACCCCCACAGCCACCATTTTGTTTTCATGAAACTGAGACCCACATGATCAGGTGCCTTAACCCAAATTGTACACAAAACAACAGATTAGGGATTTGGAATCAAATATCCTGACTCCTCACCAAGTGCTCATTTGCAGCATAGTTTTTGTACTCTCACTTAAGATACTTATAGGAGAATGTTAGTAGCTTCTGAAAAGGATGTTTCACAGAAAGAGATCTCACCTGCCCAATATGTCCATGACTGCTCTAAGCCAGCTAATGTCCCAGGCTTGGGGATATAGAGGTGTGAAGATACCAGTGATTAGTATTGACATCAGACCTAATCCTGAAAAAGTCAGGGTGTGTAATCACTTCCCTTCCTTTTTTGCTTTAACTCTAATAATCCAACATGTGCAACATCATAGTGTCTGTGCTCGTATCCTTGTCTGCATTTTAAGTCACGAGACATGGTGACCTCGGATGCTTGTCTAATACCACACAGCTAGTAAGTTTCAGTGCAGAAATTTGAACCTCAGTCATTCTGAAATCAAAGTCCATCATGATCTTTATGATACTTAAAGTAATTCTTCCTGCCCAGAGACTCGTAGCCAGAACCTGTCCTCACAAATCCTTTAACTGTCCATCTGTCTTCACATGATGTTTTCTCTGTTCCTAAAGTCCATATTGATAAAATGCAACAACTGATCAAAGTTAAAAGGACCATGATAGTAGAAATACTTATTTCCACTTAGAGCCGCTTGGGCCTTCAATTTCAAATATTGAAGCAAGATTACCAGGCACTACACAAAGGTCTTATTAAAATGACTAATGCTGCAGCACTGGTATAAAGCACTTTGGGAAACTCCCAAAACTGAATTAGTCTTCTGACTCAAATGCCAAACTTCTCTTCCAAGGAGACTTAATCGTAGTTGAGCATCTACTTATTTCTGGCCCTTGGGGCCAAGCTCCCACAAACTACTTATTTTTTTAAGATGCAAAAATGTTTCCATGAATGTGATCTTCTAAGTTTTGTTTATTTATGTATTAATTCACTTGTTATGAGAAATACAGTGACATACAAAACTGGTGAGGTGGATACTTAGAGGAGAGAAAGCCATGTCACTTGTAAATTATCTGGAACCAAGATAGATGTGTAAATCCAAATTTGCTTCCTGTTTGATGCCCTGGGAGAGGCACACGGTGGACAGGGATTCTAAAGAACTGAATTTGAATCCTAGCTCAGCTGCCCACCTGCTGTGAGGCTGTGTTTTTAAACTGAAATCAGATGTCGCAAAAGTTCGTTTTAAAGGAGCAGAGGTCAAACATCAAGCCAGTACACATTTAGGGATAGATGCCTAAGAAATACTGGAGGTAAATTTTTCTGTATATTAATGGGGAGCTAATATGAATTCTGCACAAGTCAATGATGGGTTGAGGCAAAACACAAGAAGAGAGGGAGCCGCCCCTGGACTCACTCACAGAGTTTTTGCAAACAGGCTTGTTGCCGCTGGCTCTGGTTTTCTTTCCGTCTGTCTTAAAGGCACCATTAAGTGTTTAAAATTTACTGACAGATGTTTCTCAGCACTGTTTCCCCCTAGGCTGTAAACGCCAGCAGGACAGAGAGTATACCTGCTTTGTTCTTTGTCATGCCCCCAAACTTAGCTCATCTGTGGGCTGGCACCTTGCAGGTACGTCCTAGAATGGTTAAGATTACTACTAAAGATGTTATTATTTTCCATATTCAGTACTTTTACTATGCGATTTTTTCGGTATCGCTTTACTTTACCTGCTTGGCCATGTTTGCATTTCTTTGATCTTGCAGCTGCCTTTGCAGTTTTTAATCATTTTTGTCTCACAGTTTTTAGTCTGCCAGCATCTGATTCTCCTTACCTATTCTGCACCTCACCTTACTCACCTGGGCTATCCTTGTATCCTTGCACAAGCCACTTCAAGTATCTGAGCCTCAGTTTCTTCCATTTTAAATAGAAATAAGTCAAAGACGCTGGATGATTGCATAAGAAAGTGTATGTAATAAATCCAGCACAGAACTTCGTAGATATTTATTATTCTACCACAAGCCTTATGACTAATAGCGGGCTCAATATCCTCTTCCAATTGGACAGGAGCAATGAATATACTTACCTCACCCTCAAGAAATACATTCAAGGGAAATAAACATTGGGGTCATGCTTCGTTGTGCAATTTCTCTGTGTTGTTTATAAGAGTGATTTCCAGACGTGAAGAGGATTCTTGTGAAAACAAAGAAAAGTAGAAATCAGTAAATACTAAAGTCAAACTGTACTCAGTTTACAATGAAAAGTCCATTTGCACTTAAAAACAGAAAAAATAGTGCAAAGCTGAAATATATTTCACTGAAAAAGAGGGAAAAAGAAAAGATAGCCAGACAGAAGCAGGTATAAGCAAGAGCTCATGTTCCCAGTGGCCATCATGCAACATGATTCATAAGGTCAAATTTTACAATTATAAATTTTGCATAGGTCACTCCTTTAGCATGGAAGATAATTCTTTCCAAGACATGCTCTCTCTTCTGCCCTGGTTCTATGTGGCTTGTCACACTCTTTGGCTGCAACATCACAATTCAGCAGTGTAAGGGATTCTAAATTTGACCTAAACTTTGGCAAAATTAAATGTGCCATAGCTAACTCGAAATCAAATTCTGTTTTCTGTTACTCTTTTCAGATATTTGCCATTTTATACTAAAATGAACATATGAATGATTAAATTCATTTATGAATCACATAAAGGGCTAACCCAGGCCACCTACATATCTAAACCCAATAACAGATAGCTTTAAGAGCACACAACAAAAAAGTAAGCGATATAAATAGAAACGTATGGAATCAAATTACACGCAATATGCATACATCAATTCAGTCCATCGTTAAATGGCTGAATGTGCTCTCTGTAAAGTAGGGTTTATTCAAGCAGTGCAAACTTTTGCTCTCAAAAGATTAGTCTAACTATATTATTGAAAAAATGCCTGACCCAGATGTTGAGAAGGCAAGAGAGAAATTAAGAAAAAAGAGAAGAAGAAAAGATCCTAGCGGATGATTGGTCAACACATTCAAAGAAAAGGCAAGTGTCCAGGGAAACGGTTCATCAGACATTCTTAGTGCTGGCCTCAGAATGACCTTAAGTACCACTTGTCACCTTTGAAGGCTCCTACTCAGTAACCTTCATTGATTTCCCTATGACTTACAAGGAAAGCCAACTTGGCATTCAAGACCCTCCCCTGTCTGCCTCAGCCTCCCCATCCATGCTTATTTTTTTAATTTTTTTTTTTTTTTAATGCAGGGCTTACCCAATCATTCTTGAAGCTAGTCTGCTATGCAATTCCTTGAGGGGTGATTATTCAGCTTTCTCGTCCCACCTCAGTATCTATCTTTGATTCTCTTCAACTACCTCAATCCCACCCTTCTCCAAGGCTCAAAACAGGTCCTCCCTAATCTGAAACCTTTCCAGCCCACATCAACTTTGGCTGTGGATCTCTGACTGCAGCACCCCCATCTGCATGAGACTCTGCGTGAGTGATTCTCACAGAGCGTCAGGCACAGTAGTGCTCAGCAAATAATAATTAAACTGACAATTACTAATATTTATTTTACTCAAGATGAAGCTGTAAACTGTGTAGGTGGGGATTGTGGGTTTAGAAAGTGATTTATTCAGGTAAAGGTGTTCAATACCTGTAAGTTAGCAAAATTCACCTCTCTTCTGAAGATTAAAGCTGAGGCTTAGAGAGGGCAAGGTTTTGTCTGGTGTCACAGAGTTAGCAGCCTCGCTCTGTCCGATTCCATTGCGCAGGCAAATTCCACCCCAGCACACTGTCTCAACATAGCTCAGTTTTTTTGACCAGAATGCTATAAACTTGTGTGTGTCATTGTATTGATTCTTTGCATATGTGCATCATTGTACTGATGTGTAATTCACATAGACCAAAATACACAAAACTAATGTTTTACGTATATGCACATAAAATCGTGTGTATGTATATGTATTAGATCAAGACCCGAAACATTTCCATAACTCCAGAAAGTTTTCTTATGCCTCTTCGCAGTCTATACCCCCTAGTTAACCACTATTTTTACATTTATCATCACAGCCTAGTTTTTACCTGTTATATAAATTCATATAAATGGAATAAAACAGTACACATTCTTAGTATGTATGTATTCTCAACATTACATTTATGAGATTCATATATTAAATCTCTCAGACGTGCTCTCTCCTTTTTCCCCAATGAAAGATACTTTCCTCAGCAGTATCTAGAGGGGCCTAGAGGGACTGACCTTTCTGATTCTTGAAAACCATAGCACATGGCCCATGAGTTCCAGGCTGACTCACTGAACAAGTTTCAAATGTGACCTTTGGGAAATGATGCCTCTTCTGACACAAGCACATGTTTTCCTATCCAGGCCGATATTTTACATTCAATACTGAGAGTGGGCATAAGGGGGGAGACATGTCCTGGCCGCCACCTATAATTAAAGATGACATTTTTCTGAACTTGGAAAATAAACAACCACCCACAGAATGCACCAGAGCAGAGAGCACACTATTGATGAAACAGGCAAAAAAGGAGCAGCCCATTTTTAAATCATATACCTTTTGAATTATGTGACTGATTCAGTCTGTCATCTGTTATTCAGGCAATTTTAAAGAAATTACAGAAAGATTCATTCCTAATTAAGAATAATCTGATGGTTGGACTTGACCCAGTTAAATTCTTATCTTTATGACATCAATCTTTTATAATGCTTCCAGAAGCTTTGGCAAAGGCTCCAATTTTATAAGTAAAAATTAATTAATTGGGACATTAAATTTGAAAGATGCTTTTATCTTTTCCCTGGTTCATACTTTCACAACAGAAAGCAATAATTAACAGTTTTATTCAAATATATAAAATAACTCCCTGAAGATTTCCAACCACTTTACGTACTCCAAGAATCAAATGATATGATGTCTGGATATCAAGAAAGGAAAGTTTATCTTCTGCAAGCATTTTATCAAGAGAACTCTCCTTGCTAATCACTTACACTGGGGTAAGACTAGGAAGCCTGTTGCAAAGTTCACTTGGGACTAAACTGTGCTGCCCACACCAAAAAAAAAAATCCTAATACAATTTTTTTTTTTTTTTTAATTTTGTTGGGGCTGATTGGTTAGCTCATTTGGTTAGAGTGCAGACTTGTAACATCAAGGTCAAGTGTTCAGATCCCCACATCAGCCAGCTGCCAAAAAAATAAAATAAAACCCAACAAAAATCAAGGACTTTGTGTAAGACTCGCTAAGAGCTAAGAATTCTATGCAACAGGAGCAGCTTATAAAATTGTAATACAAGTGAATCATTTCATAATATATGCATATATAGAAAACAACACAGTATACCCCATAAACATTTACAATTAAAAATAATTTAAAAAATTAAAAATTAAAAAATTTTTAAAGTTTTCAGGGTTTTTAAGCTTTTTCTCTGGAAAATTGTGCTAACTAAACTCACTTAATTTTGACTACCCAGAAAATAAATTCTTAATTTACACCTTGAGATTATGATTTGAATACATTGTTATAAAATTAGTATTGGATTTGTTTATGCATGTAAGTTCCAGTTAATTGTTCAGCATTTGGCATTCCTTCCAAATAGGGCACATTGGGAAGAGAACAGTTAAGAAAAACACAAACTCTGAGAGGTTAACAAGGATTCATGGTGGACTAAGTAACTTCAGTCAGTCTCAAGAGAAGCTTCAGTGGTGTACCCCAGCACTCTTACCTGTTTGAAAGTTTTATTGAAAACTTGGAAGAAGCTGGAAAAGATAATCTGATTCTTTCAGATTGTTGGAATGAGCAGGACTTAAGCCATGTTGGGACCTAAAACTCCATGAGCTCTAAAAGATTTTAAAATAACAAAGTTTTGTTTATATTTTGAACCTTGGTTGTGGAGCAAGATGACAACATTAACAAAGAAGTAAAGTTGTTTTCCAGTCAGCCTGGAGTTACAAACTTGCCACGAGACACATACTATGGAGACCCTGAGAAACCAAGGAAAACATCAGTAAAGCTATGCTGATTCCACCCTGAATCAGGGCCCCAAGATAACATCAAGGACACAAGCAGAAATCAGATGGAGTCTTGGTGAAACCGTGAGCCTGGCCCCTTGAACGGATCCCCACAGCTCACGACCTCCCCTCCCTCCTGCTTTTCATTTCCTATGTTCCATTCCCTCAACCCCCTCTTTAAAAACCCCTCAGTAAATCTGAGTCTTGGAGATGGCTTTAGTGTGGCCGGTCTCCTTCAGGCTTACTGGAGAGGCGGGTTAGCCCAACATCTCTCTTCAGATCACTGGTATTTCTGAGTAAAAGCTGACTGCCATTCTCACCAACAATTTAACTTTTAGGTTGTTTGTTTTTTGTTTGTGGATGAGCAGCCAGACTTGGGTTTGGTAACAGATTTGGGGGAGCCTCCACCAGGAGCTGAGTGCCCCCCGGTATCAAGATGAACTAATTTATTCAGATAACATAAACTGAATAATAACAGGAAACTGGGTAGAGAGAAGGAAGCCACTTGCTCCTCTGAGAAGAGGAGGTGGCAGACAACGCAGTTTCTCTTTTCATGAATTCTACTCTTTCTCACCACAGAAGGGAAAAAGTGGGTTTAGGGCAGTTAAATAATTTGCTACAGATCACACAAAAGTACATATTAGGGCTGATCACCTTCCCAAGTAAGTCTGTAGGGCAGTTTTAAAATATGACCATGAGTTCTTTGACATACCTCGTATGAATAGGTGGGTGTGTTACACTGCCCTTTGAATGTGGGTTGAGCTTAGTGACAGGTCGATCAATAAGGTATGGTAGAAGTGACACTGTGCAACCTCCCAGGCTAGGTTAGGAAAGGCCACACAGCTTCTGTCTGGTCCCTTTGGGACACTTGCCCTTGGAACCCAGACACCATTCCATGAGGAAGCCGAAGAAGCCCATGGAGAGACGCACGTTGAGAGAAGCCAGAGCCAGTGGCCCTGGCCAACACCTGGGCTCTCAGCCAACAGAACAACATGCAAGTCATGTGAGTGTGCTGTCTTGAAAGTGAATCCTCTAGTCTCTACCTAAATCTGCCCTGCTGAAGGCATGTGGAACAGAAATGAGCTGCTTCTCTTGAGCCCTGCCCAAATGGTAGATCCCAGAGCAAAATAAATTACTGCTCTTGTCTTACATCACTGAGTTTTGGTGTGCTTTTTTATGCAACATAGATAACCCAATATTAATACTATCAGTATGTCACGTTGCCTCCTGGAAAGGAAAAAGTCTTAAAGATAGGGTGGCAGTAGTTTTGGAGGATTGGCCTACATAAATAAGGTTCACCATGATAGGAGTACAGGTAAAGTCCTGAGTGTTTGGTATCAATTGCATGAAATCGAGGTCTAGGAAAACAGCCTTTGGGCACTGAACTTGGGTTTTTTCAACTGAGTCCACAATTGTCCTGGATTCACTTAAGTGACCCAGTTGCTCCAGAGCATTTGTGATTGAAGTCTACTGAAGACAAGTTTGGCAGAAGAGACATGTGGATCTTCATGTGCAAGGCATGCAAATCCTATCTCATCCCCACCGCAGCCAGCAAACTATGCTTGGTTCTGGCAGCTGTGGGTTAGGAAACCATTGGAAAAGTTGACCTGTGTCCTAGGAGGATAAATTTAAAAATGAATGGTCTGAATGTTGTGTTCTATGTGGAAGAGATGATGGTGGCAAACCAGTGAAATATGGACCAAAGGATAAGGGCGAGGACTAAGAAGCAAGACAGAGATGCAGTGACCAGCTGCACGAGGAAGGACGTCCACTCTGAAGCCAGAGGGCCAGCTAATCTTCTTTTCAGCCCCGTGATTCCTGAAGAGTTCTCCACTTCTAGTTTTTTTATGCAGTTACAAAAGGAATGGAATAATCTCTATTTCTTTCATAGGCCTATACGCATGTTAGGATTACTGAAGATAATTTACGTAAAAGAACGGTGAGGGATGGGAGACCCTCAACATGCATTTACTGTTAAACTCAGAAGCTCAGGAGTTTGGGATTTTGCTTTATTTTATAAGGAGTTATTCGTCAATAAAATGCCCTGCTTTGGAAAACAGAAAGCGCCCTGTCTTAAAGCTCTCACACCAATAAGCATCAGCTTCACTCTAGCACAGAAGCTCTCACGAGTTAGGTGATCAGCAAACCACTCACCTTCAGACTGAAGTTTTGCACTCAACTCGTCTCTCTCCTCTCCTCCACCAATACAGAGCTCTTGGTTGAGATTCAGAATATTTTCAAAATTCATGTATGCAGAAAATGTTGTCTATCAGACAAATGCCTGCACATTAAAAGAGCGATGAACATTTAAAATTCTACACCAAATGTTGAAACCGAAGTCCAAGGGCATTTTGTCCTTTGAATCAGAGATGTTGTCATGCATCTTCCTTCCTCTTCTACGTTTGTGTCTGGAGTCAGCCTTAAGGAGCCAGAGCTAGTGTGTAATGGGATTCAGTTTGAATTTCCACTCCATCCTTTACTAGCTCTGCAACCTTGGGCAAGTCGCTTAACTTCTCTGAACTCAAGTGTCCATATACAAAATGGAAATAATTATAGTTACCTCCTGGGAATGTTATGAGAATTAAACAGGATAAAATACGTGTCTGTGCCTGGGGTAAGTAGGGAATTAGTACATATTTGCTTCTTTGCTGCTGGTTGATTTCTTCGGGCTGATTCCATGAAACTGAGAAAAAGGAAGCATCTTTCCTCCTTTCTTTCTCTCTGCCTGAGACAGACATCTGAAATGTGGTTACCAGAAGGAATGGCATTTAGGAGTTTGAATCTTTATAAAGGAGAGAAATGCAGCTCTTTCACTTTCTTCTTTTCTTTTTTTTTTTTTTCTTGATAGTAGTGGCTACTAGTTGCCCACCTCAATGCCCATTAACTCTAAACTCCTTAATGTCAGAACTCCAATTTTTGGTGGGGAGAGGGGCTCATTGCCTTCTGTCTTAGTCCATTCAGGCTGCTACAACAAAATACTATAAACTGGGTGGCTTATAAACAACAGAAACTTATTTTTCACAGTTCAGAAGGCCGGGAAGTCCAAAGACCAAGGTGCCAGCAGATCCACTGTCTAGCAGATCCAATTCTATGAGGGCCTGCTTTCTCATAGATGGTGGCTTTTCACTGTGTCATCACAAAGAGGAAGGGGCTAATGAGCTCTCCAAGGCCTCTCATATAAGGGCTCTAATACCGCTCATGAGGGCTTCACCTTTATTACATTATCGCTTCTCAAAGATCTCACCTCCTAATACCATTACCTGTGGGTTAGACAAATGTACAAATTTGGGGGGGATATAAATATTCAGTCCATTGCACCCTCTTATGTAGAAAAGGCTTTGTTTCTCAACCTCCCTTATAGCCAAGTGTTGTCCTGTGCGTACATTCTGGCCAAAGGGGTTGGTGGACATGATGCAGATTGATTCATGCTTAAAGAGAGTCAGCTCAGCCGGGGATGCCTCCATTTCTCTCTCTCTTGACTTTCCTTCTCCTTTCAGCCTGAAACTTGTCCTCTCTGGCTGCAGCATCAGTAAGGGTTATGGATCATAAAGTGATCTTGAAGATGTGGTAGAGCAGAAAGATAGGACCCTGGGTTTCTGCACACCCAGAGAAGGAAGCCACCATGACAGCCTTATACTGCCAATGTCCGCACTTCTTTTATTTGGGAGAGAAATAAGGCTCTATTGTGGGTTAAGCCACTGTTGTGTTTTTCTCCTGTATACAGCCAAATTCCAATTCTAACCAAGAAACATGGGATAGGTCCCAGGGAGAAGACTGTTGGAAGTTGTATCAATCTGTTTTCTATTGCTTATAACAGAACACCAGAAACTGGGTAATTTATAAGAAATAAAACGTATTTCGTACAGTTTTGGAGGCTGGGAAATCCATGGTCAAGGGGGGCATCTAGTGAGAACCTCCTTCTGTATGGTGACTCTCTACAGCAACTCAGGGTATCACTTGGTGAGAAATGGCATGAGTAAGAGAGTTAATATGCTCACTCACTCTCCTTATAAAGCCATCAGAACCATGCCCATGACAACCCATTAAATGATCTACCCATTATTCCATGAATGAATCAGTCCATTCACAAGGGCACAGTCCTGGAGATTCAGTCACCTCTTAAAGGCCCCACATTTCAAATTCCTTAAGTGTATTTCTGCCTTCTCAACACTGGTACAATGTGGATCAAGTTTCAATGAGTTTTGAGGGGACATTCAATATACAGCAGAAGTCAAAGTTCCTGATCCGCTCTTTCTCTCTGAAGGAATCAGGCAGATTTCCTCACAGGAGGCTGTGGAAAACAGTCTGCATAAGGCACAGAGACCAGGAAAGCAGTGGTGGTGGTACAGTTCCATGTCACAGAGCAGGGGGAAAAAAAAAAAAAAAAAAAGGCCTGCTCATAAGAGAAATGAATGATAGGGGCCTTAATAGAGGTCCTGTGTTTCTTTCTTTTTTCTTCCCTTCTCCATTTCCCAAACATCATTGAACACCTGCTATGTGACATGTGCTGGAATAGGCACTGAGAATAATTATTCTTGATCTCAGATTCATCCCCAGTGGGTGGAGGTAAACAATTCAAACAATATCAAGAATTGTCAGAGAGTATGGAGAGCCTTGGGGATGCTCTCAGTGCACACACCTGAAGCAATTCATCCAGCGTGGGTTGAGGAAGGAAGTCAAGGAAGGTTTTGCCCAGGAGATGTTCATGCCAGATATGGAAGGGTGATGGGCTTCAGGCAGAGAAAGAAAGCATCTTCAGTCTGAGGTCTGCAGCCCTGAATGACATTTCCCGTACCCCATGGTTGAGAACCATGTCATCAACTCATAACTTCTCTCCCGTCCCCCTATTTATCCACATCAGCCACAATCAAAACCTGGCTCAGGGGCCAGCCTGGTGGCGCACTGCTATAGTGCGCTGCTTGGGAAGCGTGGCGGCGCTCCCGCCGAGGGTTCGGATCCCACATACAGACCGGTTCCCGCTCACTGGCTGAGCGAGGCATGGGAGCAACACCGAGGGCTGCGATCCCGTTGCCGGTCCCGGTCCGGTACGGGGGCGACACTGAGGGTTGCGATCCGTTGCCGGACACGGAAAAAGACAAAAAAAAAAAAACCTGGCTCAAAGGCCACCCAAAACCTCAGCCACTCAGTCAGTGTTGGATACAGACAAGTGACCACTTTGGGAAGTCTGCATGTGGTAATTACCAATTTAATCTCAACAATCTTGTGATGTGGAAAGCAGTCTTCCATATAACTGGCAAACCAGCGGCAGAATTGCTCCTGTCTGTCCCATGGAGGGTGGGGCAAGTGCTTGGGGTGCCGAAATCAGACAGAGGTTCCAAGCACTGTCCCAAGATGGCAGCCCTGCTCTCAGCAGGCAGAGAGTATTTCACCCTCATCCCCAAGAGGGCTGCAGGCATGAGAGGTGCTAAAATGTTAAGCAGGTAATCAGGAGAGATTGCATGGGCTCTTTCAGACACAATAGGTGCATTTCTTACTACTTGCTTGTAGGGAATGAACAGAAACATCACAGGAGGAAAGGATTGAAGTTGACAATTATGGAGCATCTACTGTATGCCAGACTGTTGTTTTAGGCATTTAACATACATTGTCTTATTGAATCCTTGCATTTAAAGAGTATATTAGAACATTTTAAATATACACTTTAAAGAGTGTATTAGAACCCACATTTTATGAATGAAAATACGAAGGAGACTCACGGATTATAAAAGCTTGTTCAGGGTCACACAGACAATAGAGGATTCAGGATTCTTCTCCAGTTCCCCTGATTCCTTCTCCCACAACCCATGCTGTCCCCTCACACCAGAGCACATGCCACACCAGGCTCCAACTCAAAACAACTCCATGTGGCAGAGACTGCACTTCCATGAGTGAAGACAGGGCAGGATGGAGGCTAATCATGAGATGGACCAGCTATGCTTCTCCATGTTTCTGTGCCAGAAGCTGCAGAGACATCTTTTCGGGTAGACATCAGCTACTCCACAAGTCACGTTTGCTGAAGATGTTTTATATTTTCTTCACAAAGGGACACAAGTAGTTTCCGGTCTCTAACTAGGAGAAATAATTAGGTATGTTTTCTGTTGTCCTCTGCCCGGTAATATTTGCCATGCTGTTTGCTAATTACCCCAGAACAACAAGTTTTCAACAGAAACTGTAAAGTGATCTATTAGCCAGGTGCCTTTGCACTCTAGCACTCTGGGTTACAGCAGAAACGAGAAATACACCATAGATCCTGAGTTAATGGGCAACCAAACAGATAACTTGGCAGCGAATGGGAGAAAAAACAAAAATATCCTCTCTATGCCACAGGAAACACATAAACCCAAACAAAACTCAATACCACTGTCAGATGCTCCTGGGTGCTCCCCTGAAAGAAACAAACTCACTCTAGGTTTGGCTGTGTTATAAACTTGAAAGCTTTCTTTCCTCTGCCCCTAAATTATCCAGAGCTATTTCATCTCTCTTCCACACAAGACAACCCCTTTGGCATCTGGAGATGGCTGGCTACAGTAGGAAGGACACGGAATTTGAAATCATTAGACAGGAGATTAGATCTGGACAGCCACTTACTACCTGTGTGACCTCAGGCAAGTCATCTCTGGGAGTCTCACAAGATTATGGAGAGGAACAAATAAGAAATATCGGTGTGAGCATTTTGCAAACTGTCAGGCAGTCTATAATTTAAAAGAGAAAAAGTAAACATTGGGTCGTGTCATTAGCATGTAGAATGTGAATGTCACAGGACAATGTTAATGATAAATAGAATCACATCTTCCTATCACTGAGCACCTGCTGCGAGGTGTTGTGCCAAAAGCCTTACCTCATTCCAAGGATATGCTATTCACGTGCCCATTCCACAGGTGAACAGACTGAAACTCAGAAGTGATTAACAAAGTGGAGCAGATCTGGTAAACGGCAGAGGTAAGTTTCAGATCCTAGTCCGATCCTGAGGCTGAAGTGCTTTTTCGCTGTACCAGTTAGCATTTTCATCACAATTCAAATAGAAATCCAATGTCATCTAGTACCAGTGACATATTATGAAACAAATGATGCTGGATGCCATCAGCAATGCTCAACAGCTGGCTCATTTCCTCACTGTGGCGCACCACCCAGATCACATGGAGATTGTGATGATCACTCTGTCTGGATGCCACTCCTTGGAGTGAGGTCACCTTTGCAGTAATGGACACAAGAAGGCAACCATCAGGGATGTTGGACCAGTGGGAAAACCTTTGCTTACACTGTGAAATTCTCTTCTTTACACATGCTCTGCATATGGGTGAACTAAAATGCTCTGGTTTAAAATGTACTCGTTACATACAAAGACAAAAGGAGGACAAGCGAAAACTGGTGAATTCAGAGTCAGGCCTGTAGCCTAGTCATTGCATAGTGACAGTATCAATTTCCTGTTTTGATTGTGCACAATGGTTATATAAGATGCCGCTATTGGGAGAAGCTGAGTGATGTGTACATGGGATCTCTCTGCAGTATTTTTACCACTTCTCATGAGTCTATAATGCATTCCACAAAAAGGTCTTTAAAAATGCATTTAGTGAAATTACTTCACCTAATCAAAGAGGGTGCTCCATCGACCCCAGAAGACCACATACAAGTGGCACTATTTCTTTTTACAAAACTTATTGAGTGACCTGCCATTTTTTTATTTCCCCCTTTTTTAATCTAATCTTCATAATAACTCTGTGAGGACAGTGTTAGCAAGGTCATGTATAAATAGAGACATTCATGATGGAGATCACACAATCAATAAATGTCCTAACCTGGCTCCTTGGAGAGAAATCCAGTATGGTTTTCACAATCTCAGGCTGGTTTCAATGAATATTTGATGGGTACCTACTATGTATTTAAAATTAAGACATGCATACTAGAAGGCCAAGTGGGATACAAGACTATTTCTCAGCTTTGAGAAACATTTAATGTAGCTAAGGATGGAAAGTAAAGAACAGTCTGAGGAGTACATCATGAAGTAACGTGGAAGAACACTTGGGGTGTGAATCTTGGATCTCGATTCTGGACTCTGTTCTGCATCTGACTACCCATGAAACCTTGGCCTGCTAGCTAAACCTCACTGAGCCCCTATTCTCTCATTTGCAAAATAAGTGGCTTCAACAAGATGGTCCCTGAGGTTCTTGCCAGATCCTGTCTGTGGTTCTTTACCTGCACATGGCAGAATGACAGTCTCAGGTGGTCTGTGCTATGATGATTCAAGACATGACATGAACAGAGAGAGCTCACAGGAGAGAGTGATCCCAGAGGATTCAGGTGGTCAGGGAAGATCTGGCCTGTGAAAACATGAGGATTTCTACAGTCTGAGAAGAGAGGTGAGAATGTTTCAGGTGCAGGAAGCTCCTTTAGTTAACACTACTACTATTCATGACTCCAGGGAGCATCACAGAGACTGAAAACGAGTTTGTCTGGGATGTTCCAGACAGCGTGACTTGAAATAAAATGCTGTTTCACCCAGAAAACCACCTAAATCCATTAATAATCTGGAGGAGAAGGGAGGAAAAGTGGTGGACTAATGGGTACAAAACTATGCAATCCACCCTAAGCGAATTATTATGTAGTATATGCATGAATTTGAAACAACACAGTGTAGGCCATAAACGCATATAAGTAAATGTTAAAATATTTTGAGTAAAAGGAAAAAAAGGAAAAGATTTTCTCCTTTGTCAGCATGCCCTAAATAAATAAAGCAGCTTGTTTAGCTTAAAGAGATTGTTCAGTCAAGACCACTGTTGTGGACATCTATAGTTCATTACCAGCAGACATTTCCCTACTTTCTCTTCCTAACAGTTCCCCAGTTTTCATCTGAGCATGAATCCCTTTCCCAGAAGCCCAGGCTCAGACTCAATCCAGGAGTTGGCCTGAACTGGTGTCCCATGTCCCATTTATCAGTCAATGGTAAATAGTAAACAGTAATTGTTTCCCTGGCAAACTTGTGATCTAGGAAAATCCACAAGAGACCAGAAGTTGTGCTTCTTGGTTGAGGGGAAATTTAGACTCTTCATTGCGGGGAGAAGAAACATGTAGCCTCAAGAACTGCTTGGAAAACATTTTGCATTCAGAATGAGTCAACTGTAATGTCAAACTGAAACACACAGAGCAGAAACATGGGATAAACAAGGGTATTTGGTGAATTGTTGAATTGCTGGATCAAACTCACCCTGAAGCCTGTGAATGTCTAAACTTTCCAGTTATTTTCTCTAAAAATTCTCATATATTTCCAACCATTTTATGTTGGGTTTTCTGGTGCTTGGAACAGAAACAGTTAAATTAACAGATATAAATATTTTAGTTATTGTTATGAGTTTGAAGGAATCCTGGGAAGTGTCTAGAACAGAGAATAGTAATGTTGAGAAGACTGACTTCATCTAAAGTCCTAATTTACCAGTCAAGCAAAATTATAGCTAGTTTCAACCTCACCAGAATTTATCAAGCTCTCATTTGAACCTAATAAGCAGTCTTTTATTTCATGTTACATTCCCCTCTGAAGACTGATCCCCTTCCTCCTCCTTTTCTGATTTGAGTGTCCCAGCCCCTTTTACCACTCTCAACATACCCTATACTTACCTTGATTTAAGCATTTAAAACACCGTTTGATTATCATATGTGTCCTAATGCTAGATTCTTAACTCTTAGAAGGCAGTAATATTTCCTTTATGTCACTGTATGCCAAGTAACCACATAGAGTCTGGTCTACAAATATTTGCTGAATACATAGAAGAATGGATGAATAAGTTATAATACATAGTTAGCTTGTTAGGAGGAAACCTATGCATGACTCACCAGGGAGGCACAGGGTACTGTTGCTATCATTTTAGGGGGCACGGCATGATGTGCACTGTTCCCAGATGCCCCTCTGCAGGTCATTTTAGTTACCTGGCCTGCCAGGTACATAATGGGAAGTAAAAATGGTAGGATCTGAAAGTAAATAAAAAGCCTTTCTAACAGGCATGGCTCCACCAGAGATTTGTGCAACGATTTTCAAAGTGAAATAGAAGGGGAAAATTGATGAGATAAAATACAAAAACAGATGGGAAAAAAGTTTTCCTTTGTATCGTATGGTCTCTTCAGTTACTGTTATTGCCAAATGAATGTTCCTTTTTTTTTTTTTTTATCCTTTTTGTCTTTTTTCGTGACCGGCAATGGATCACAACCCTCAGTGTCGCGCCCGTACCGGACCAGGACCGGCCACGGGATCGCAACCCTCGGTGTTGCTCCCGCCCCTCGCTCAGCCAGTGAGCGGCCGGTCTGTATGTGGGATCCGAACCCTCGGCGGGAGTGCCGCCGCACTTCCCAAGCGGTGCACTATAGCAGTGAGCCACCGGGCTGGCCCCAATGAATGTTCCTTTTTTCTTGAAAGAGTTATATGGCACCGGGCATGTCACCAAGGTTCAATTTGATCAGCATTAAGTGATGCTGTACAGTTTGGGGCCCAGAATGGAATTTTAAGAGGAACAATAAAACAGTCGCAATGGAGCTGTTCTAACTTCAGGAAGTGAAATATTGATCCCGGATTTTAAAATGTGGCTCCTGGCTTATCATTGCACAATTATCCAGGTTTCTAGTGATCAAAGTAAGCCCCAGATCAGTTGATGAATCTCGTGCATTCTCAATCTTTTTAAAAAAAAATTAATGAATTATTGAACATATCTGACATACATTTTTTTTTTCATTCACAGTTTAGCTTCTTTGAAATCCGAAAGCTGTTTGTCTGGCAGCAGAAACCTTAATGTAGTCATTAACACCTGTACATATGTATTAAGAGTTACAGAGTGAGTACCAGTAGTTTGGAGGGGAGATCCCCATTGCAATAATAGTGCACTCTTTTGAGAAATGCTGTATCGTCAGCGGACTTTGTATAGAAAAATAAAAACAGATATCAACAGCTCTGAGTTGAAAAGCGAGCCTGAAGATTTCAACTCTGAAGATGAATCAGTTTTATTAATACCTTAGCCAATTTATTTCCCTTTTTAAAACAACTGCATAGGAGTTATATATGACATAATTTGTGTCTAAATAAGTTTATAGGAGGTCTTATGATGAGTTTTACTTTATACTCAAAATAAGAAATCAGTATGTCATAGCTCAATTGGCAGCAATTTTTCTTTTTTATTTGTACATATAATAATGGTACAATTTAAAATTAACTGTTTTTAGATACAATGAAATCAACTGTGTTATGGGTACAAGTGTCAGAATTCAAGTTTATAAAACACATCCCCAAATCAATTATGCAAATCAATTATGGAAGACCAATTAAAGGGGTGACCTAAAATCTCTTTCTGCAAGCAATTAATGTCAATATCCAATACTTAGAAAGATTTTTTTTTTTAAATTTTATTTTCATTGAAAATAGAAATTCAGATGATACAGGGCAAAAGTGGAGGTTACCCATGTTTCATTGAAGATCTCAATAAACAGTTGATAACGATCTGGTAGATGCATCTCTCTTGTCCTCTGACCACATGGATTCACCCCTCTGCTGGGAGGAGAAGCCTATGTTTCCATTAACTAAGACTGCCTTTGAAGCAATCTTCAGGTTTTGAAGGTGAAGGACACGTAAACAGAGCTCTTCCATTTACAGATGAAGCAACTGCCTCAAGGTTGGCTCTGATGCTTAAAAAACATACAAGGGTATCTTCAATCTAAGCTGGTGCTTACACAATCAGAAACATGGAAGAAAAATATGTGAACATAGACACCAAGTGAATATAGGATCATCAGATGTCCTCAGTCCCTTTCAATATCCACTGAGGGGCCTTCACAGTAGTACTTTGACTAGAGTATCTCAGATAACTGAGCACTCACAAACCCTATTGCCCAACCTCATGCATGAGTAAACTGACGCTCTGAAGGGTAAGTGTTTTGTCCAAGGACACACAGCTGGGGTGGGGGGTGGAAAGGGAAGGGTAGGAACCATAGATTGCTCTCTTTAGGTCATGACACACTGCATCAAACCATGTGCAACCATGAGAAAATGCTGTCATGCTCTTCTGAAACTGACACTCTCTGGGGAAATACAAATATAAAGACAATGCACAGCATTTGATTGAGTGCTTCAGTGGCGATCTGGACACCAGAGATCTGTTGTATCCACACTTTTGCTTATGGCTGAAGTGGTACCCTTACCAGTTCTCTTGCCGCTTTTTCCATGGCTAAATCCTACACATGAATTAAGCTTCAGCACAGTTACCAGTTCTTCCAGAAGGTCTCCAAGGCTGAATGACTGGCTTCTTCCTCTCTGCTCGCCTAGGACCTCATATTTCCCTTCTTTGCTGCATTTATTTCGTTGCATCTCAGGCTATCAAATGGGTGATTAGATAGTGAGCTCCCTGAGGACAAGGGACATCCTTCTCATCTTCAGATGTGCAAGGCTTGCACAGACCCTGGTGGGTACTCATGACTGCATGTGTTGTGTGGCCCATGAAGACTTACTCGCCCACTCCATAATCTGAGACCCTTTACTTCTCTAGAAGAATAGCCACAGTAGAAATCTTGCAAGTGGAGGGTGTCTGAGGGAGAAAGTAGTTCCAGGTCCCTTTACTAAAAGTGGCATAACCAATTCCCCAAAACACATAACAGAAGCTAGGTTGGGAGCAGTGTGTGGAAGGCAATGAACACCAGCTTCTATGTGTCACAAAGCCCAGAGAAATAAATCAGGCATTGATAAACACAGGAGTGCATTTTCTGAAAATTGTACATTCCCCTATCATTTGGGAGTTCCACGCTCCTGTGCATCACTCTCTTACAGAATATTTTGGGAAGGCAAAGTGGGGGCTGACTGCAGAGACATTAAGAAATGTCTAGAAGTTGGCAATTGGCATGAGTGAGTTCAAGAATCCAGGACCTTCGCACATTCCTCTTCTGTTTCTTTCCACTTTTCCCCAGCAGCCCAAAATATCTTTTAAAAGAAAAATCTTCAAGATGACATGTCTAGTTATGTGAAATTAGGATTAACATCAAACCAGAAAGTATCTACCAAGCCTTACAGGACTGATCCTGCCTGTTGCTCTGGCTTCTTCTTCTTTTCACCATTTCATCTGTTTCCTCATCATACACCAGCCTCATCAGCTCTCTTCTCTTCCTGAACATATCAGAGGTGCTGTGGTTTAAATGTCCCCCCAAGCTCTTCTTGGAACTTAACCCCCAATATGGTGGTGGGAGATGGGGCCCTTAAGAGGTGATTTGATTGCAAAGACTGTGCCCTTGTAGATGGATCGATGCATCGTGGAGTAATGGATTGATGACTTAATGGGCTGTCATGGGCATGGTTCTGATGGCTTTATAAGGAGAAGGAGAGAGCTGATTAGCTCTCTTGCTCCTGCTCAGCCCATTCTCCTCATGTGACACTCTGATTGCCACAGGATCCTGTAGAGAGTTGCCACCTAGAATAAAGCCCTCACCAGATGTGTTCCCTAGGCCTTGGACTTCCCAGGCTCCAAAATATAAGAAATAAATTTCATTTTCTGTATAAATTACCCAGTCTTAGGTATTCTGTCATAAGCAACAGAAATAAACCAATACTACCAGCCTTTCTGTCTCACACCCTTGTATTCTTGGAGCTATTCACCCTTCCCTCCTCATCTGGCCAATTCTACCTCCTTCAAATCACAGCTAAATATCATTTTCTCTAGGAAGCCCTACCTGATCACCTGGGCCTAGGTGGGATCCCCCGTTACCGGCTCTTGTTGCATCTCACAGGTCTCCACTGGAGCACCTTAGAATTGAAATTAAATAATTATGTGTGTAATAATTGTTTAAAAACCATCTTCTCCATTTGGAAACTCCTAGGGGCGGGGATCACCTATATCTTTTTTGCTACTCTATCAGAAGCACATGACATTGTACCATTAGTGCTCAAAAATATATATTGAACAAAAGAAAAGGAATAATTGAATGAATGAAAAAGTAATGATTCCTCGGTTTTTGCTTTGGGGATTAAGTTGGAACCATGCAATATGGTTCCCTTTGCATCCTGCTAACTGTTTTCCCACCCTGCAGCTGCTTTATGAAAGAACCTCTGAATCTCTCCTCTTTAAATCGTGCAAGCTTGCTCTTGGGAACACCCACAGACACACTCTACAAACACACACAACTCACTTTGAGTAATCATATTGATTTGGAATTAACGGCCATTCAGATACCTCATTGAAGATGCCATCTGGGATGTTATTGCTCTTCAGAGGTAGATCATATTCTGAGAAAATCTGTCAAAATGTAGAAATAACTCATCAAAATGGCCATTGCAGATTCTAGCTGTACTTCTTAGGGAAGCGGAGTCTGATGCTGCAGGTTTCATTGCCCCTAAGTGAGATGCTGAGAAAAGAAGGGCTGTTTCTTTTCTCTGGTTTCAAGAGTCATGAGATATTGAACGTTCAAGAATGTGCAGAGAATAGTCCTGAACCCCTTTGCTCATCCAGAGACATCTCACTGAAAACAAACACTCATCCAAGATATTTCTGGTCCTGGAGGGTATGTGCTTAGGCAGAACTGGGTTTAAATTCTTACTTGGCCACTTAAGGCCCATGAAGCCTTGGGCAAGTTTCTTAAGCTCTCCAACACCAGTTTCCTCGCCTGTAAATTTCAGATAACTGCATAGGACCATTGCATAGGACTAATGAAAAGGGCTATTGTGGGACTTTAAAAAGATAAGGAGTATGCATAGTCTGATATATAATGCCTGGAACTTATCACTAACTCTAAATGTTTACCAAATCAACTAGATTAAGCCAAGACATATTTTAAGATTGGACTTTTAAAAAAGTAGTGGCATAAGGCACCTTCGTCTACATCTTAATGGTGGGAAAAATAAAACCATTATAAATGCCACTGGCAAACAGCAGAGCAAACTAGCTCTGGTGGGGGTGGTAGATAGTGTTTCCCTATTTCCATAGTGTAATTACCCCCAACATGGCCTGTTTCAAGATACCGACACATCAACAATTAGCTCCCCAAATTTCTGAATGTGTGACAATTGTATCTTGCAAGCCAATAAAAGCCAGCTTTGGCAAACCACAACAGGAACATGTTTATATCTTAACAACCCTCCTACTGGGTTGGTACCAAGCCTTGACTATGCCTGGAAAAATCCAAATATAAGCCTCTTGGTCATTGCCTGTCTCACTTGGCCATTCATGAGGAACACCTGGTGGCATCCCAGGCACTCCCTGTATCCACGTTATCCTTTCAGCTCCATAGCAGAGCTGCCTCCGTGACAGCCTACCACTGTCATCCTAGAGAGATTCAGTATTATTCAGCAGGCACTTTTGAATTAAAAATAACATTTGAAGAGGATTATCCCAGGCAAAGTCATCAACTGCTGTGTACTCATTGAACTTAAAACAATGCAAGACTGATTACTTTTGTAGTTTATGCAAATTACAAATGGCATTGGTATTAAATCCTTGGTATTTGACTTCACCTCCAAGTGCTCCACAATTGTTTTCAAATCAAGAAGCTGGATGATTTTTTTTTTTTAAGAAAATCATGATGTATATGTATGTATCCCCCTTCAAAAAAACAAGTGAAGAAAAAAAATTACATTTGAAGTGTACTAATAATCCTAAATGCATATGAAAAAAAAAGACAAAGTACATTATGAAGTGACCTCAGTTCTCTGTTGATTTCTGACCTCCCACATGACATCTGCAACAAAATGTCATGCTTTTGGTGGTGTTCCTTCATCTCTAATTGGATAATTTTACCTTTTCCCAATACTGGGCTGAATACAACTCTCACTTACAGCCTGGCCGAGTAGATTTATCCACTTTAGAAAATATCATGAATATTATCATTAATTTGTTTAATAGCCTTCCATATACACAAATACACCTTAAAGATATTAAGCTGTTTGACCTCGGATATGTATAGGGGTACAAGAGGGAATCAATTCTTTAACATGGTCGGGAGGTTGGGGGTGCTGATATTTGCATAGCACTTACTGAGTGCACAAACACTATGCTGGAGCATTACACAAATTATGACTATGCAATACCACAACATTTCAAGAAGATATATCATTTCCCTCGTTTTACAAATGCAAAAGTGGAGACTGAACAGTGAAGAAAACATTCCCAACATGTCACATATGGAAATGAACAAGGCAGAATTTGAACCTGGGTCACTCTAGCTGCAAAAAACATTACGTTCTCTGCTGTATCACTCTGCCTGATGAATCCATGCCCCAAGAGCTGTCTGAAAGATTGTCTCATTCCCTCCATCTATTTACAGTCAAAGCAAAGGCACCTTCTTTCTCTACTTTGTCTAAAACTTGAACTTGGGATGATGTCATGGGAGAGTCAAATTAGATCAGTACAGATTTATCAAGGCCTTACTTCATTGGAGATGCTGTGCTGGGTGTAGAGTAACTGCAGAGTCCTTCCCAGTGGGAAAGCTGGCTCCTCTGCACAGAGAGAAGATGGCAAGTGTGGCAAGACCTGACCAGACCTGAGCTCCTCTCCTCCTCCCGTGGGCCCAGCTTGCTGTGATCACAGCAGAGCCCTCCCGTCCTCCCCACTTCTCCTGTACTCTCACCACCCATGTTTTGAGTCAGCTGTAGCCCACCTAAGCCTTAGCTCTGGGATCCATCCATGCCTTCCCCTCCCCCCATTATGCCACTGTCATTACCCCACATTAGGATTTATTATCTCTCACCTGGACTATTTAAACCACTTTTAAACCACCTTTCCTTTCTATGTAATCCTATACAAACTCCCAGATTAAACTTGTGTTTATATAGTCTTTTATGATGACACTCCACTACTCCAAATAATTTACAGAATTGAAAAAAATTAAGGCAATATTTTCTCCTAATAAAACCTTACATAAAAGCTACAATAATAAAACAGGTGACAGCAGATCATCTTTAGTCTAGACTCTAGTTTTAGTTTAGAGTTTCATTTGGGGGCCTTTGTCCCTTGGATTCCCTGTCTCATCACCCAGAGCCCCTCAGAGGCTCCTCTGTGGAACACTCGGCCAACACAGAACAGTTTGAAGTCTCTGTCCTGAGGAATAAACCCCAGGTCATTAGCTTCATACTCAAGGCCCTTCTCTCTGGCAGTCTTGGGAGCTACTTCACAGACTTACTGCAGCATTTGGAGTCAACATATTCAAGGCACTTAGAGCATTTCTGGTACATGACAAATGCTTAATAGTTTGTTTTAGTGGTGGTTGTCCTGTCCAAACCTTCATCCATTTACAAACCCTTTGCATCAGTTTATATGAGTTCCTAGGTCCTATGTTTTCAATTCCCAACTGGCTATTTCAACTCATTCCCTCAAGCTGTTCTCTCAGCCTGAAATCTCTTTTTCCTCTAATCTCTGTATGCGCAACCCTGTCCCTCTTCTAAGGCCCACTGCCTCTTGGATTACCACCCCAGCTAGAAGACATCCTCCCCCCCCCCCCCCAG
>NW_007726146.1:1084272-1172791 GCF_000696425.1 Galeopterus variegatus
CCCCCCCCCCCCCCCCCCCGAAGGCTTGTATACTTGCCTGGGCCTCAAAGAGAACCTGCGTCATTATCTCTGTTACTCTCGTCCATCACTCTGTCCCGAGAGCATGCCCAGTCTTAGCCACTTTTGCTCTTGCCACTCCTCCTACCCGCCAGAGTAGGTAAATGCCCAATAAGTGAATGCAACCCACTTCATCTCTTTAAATGGCGAAGCAATGCCACAACTTTGCATGGACTGCTGAGTTCATCAAGGGTATCTATAACCATGAGATACCCCAAAGTATTACATAAAGCCAAGATGTTGTGGAAATTGAACAACGCTACTTCTCAAACTATTTCAGACAAAATCATACTCTACTTGCGTGTCTGGTTCCAAGGTATGTTTCCTTCCTGTTGTTGACCTAGAGTTTCTCTCCCAGCAGTGGCAGATCTTCATGCTACGATTGTCCCAGACATTGGGTCATGACTCCACTGAATGAAAAATCTCAGACAATAGAAGCTTCCCATGGCTTCCACGAAGACTTCTACCTCCTCAGCCCTGCCCTGGCTCACCTGGACTATCGAGTTGGTCTTCTAGGAGCTCCTTTGCCTCAGCCATACTTCAAGCCCCATTAGAGGGACTTTATAAAACACAAATGTGACCACATGCTTTATTTTATACTTTCATCAAAGCCTTCAATGGTTTTTCATCATAAGTAACCACAATTTCTCAAAGTGTGATTCCCCAAGATGTCATCAGAACCACCTGGAGCACTTGCTAAAATGCAGATTCCTGAGTTCTGTCCCAGACCTGACAAGCCCCAGTAAGATGCTTTTTTTCAACAGCTTCAAAGGTGATTTGTATGCATGCACAAGTTTAGGCCAGTTGTTCATTCCACCAATAACATCTGGGCCAGTTCATCTGTTTGGCATCCTTGTGTAAAAACATCTACTCTTGTTTTTTCCAAGTACACAGAATTGGTCAGCATCCCCAGAAGCAGCAGCATCACCCACATTTTGTCCTTGCACAGGCTGTTGCCTTTGGAACCTCCTCCCCTCTCCTGTGTGCCACATACACTCTGGGCCTATGAAATCCTGCCATATCCCTTCTGCTGTCTAGGAAATGCAACTACTTTTACAAAACCTTCTCTCTGTTTCCTAGGTGTGTTCAGTTCTCCCCACTCAGGGCACCTTACCCATCTCTGTGCACATTAACCTACATGCCTTTCTGCCATCAGTCACGTGCCTTCAAAAGCTGCAATCATGCATGGATTTAGTCAGTATAATACTGTGTTACAAGCTGCAGACACACATGGTGCAGCTTCCTCACTAAGTGACAGTGGGCACATCCCTGGACCCTGCTGAGCCCCAGTTTACTCATCCAAAAACAGCTGCAGCATCACTACCTGACTCTGACTTTTTGGAGTAAAAGTGATAATTCACATGAAGGACTTAGAGGACAACTCAATAAATACCAGTGGGCTGGCTGGTTAGCTCAGTTGGTTAGAGTGCAATGTTGTAACACTAAGGTCAAGGGTTCAGATCCATGCACTGGCCAGCCACCAAAAAAAAAAAAAGAAAGAAAGAAAGAAATACCAGCTACACACTTGTTGAAGAGACAGGACCTCACTGTAGAACTTATCTCCTTGTATTGCTACTGGGATAAGGTCTATATCCTTGGCAGAAAAAAAAAAGTAGTATCCACTTTATTTTCTCTCTTACCTTATATAAGACCAATGTCCTGACTTTGCTGGCTTATAAATTAGAATTAAATTTCATCATGGGGCTACACTGATTTTTGATGGTTCCCCCACGGTGCAGGCAGGCCAGTGCCACTGTGGAGGCAGCAGGCCTTTGAGTTGTCCTCCTCACACCACAGACCAGGCTAGAATATACAAGACCTCACTGGACACTGCAGATAATGGAAAAGAAGAAAGGATGCAGGTAACACTCAGGTACAGACACATATACTGAGCATCCTTTTAAGTGCTTTATTTAGTTAAAAATCATATATTAAGCACTACTGTAGGCCAAGCACTCTACTATGAAAAATACAAAAAAAATCCCTATACAAGTGATTAACAAAAGTCCCTGTCTTTCTGAAGTTTACATACCTGTAGGAAGAACAAAACAATTAAAAACAATAATAAGCATCATAAATTGTATATTATAAGATGATATAAGCTATTGAAAAAAATGGAAACAGAGCACAGTGAGGGGGACTTCCACGTGTTACCCCAATGGCTGTTATGTACAGGCAGACACTGTCATTATCCTTACTGTATACATGAAGGAATTGAAGTACAGAGGGATAAAGTAACTTGCCCAATTAGCCAAGGATCAAGTCAGAATTTGAATCGGGGCCCACTAAAACTTCAGAGTCCCTGCTGTTGACCACAGTGCATGCTGACGACCAACTGCACTGTCCCAGATGCAGCCCCGCCCGGCCCAGCTTGTGCTCTACTCTGCTCAGCTGTGACAACCATGTGGGGCTAGAATGGGGCAGCTTGTCTCCCTCCGCAGTGACCTGAGCATGTCTGCTCTTCAGACACCCAAGCCCCAGATGCAGTGAGGACCAGAGCAATGAAATGCTTTTTCTTCACTTGGCCTAATGCCTTTCCTCATGGAGCTCATAGTCACCTTCAGTATTCTCATTGGCGCTGGTCATACATTTGGCCTCCTTCCAAGGCAATGTCCACTTCTGCCAGGGAAGCCAAACCCCTCCCCACAATTAAAACACATTAGAAAAGAGTTGTACAACTCAGTACTTTATATGGTGTAAAATAACATCACATTTTGCATCTCAAAAAATTAAATCTATGTTGAGTCATACCAAACCCAGTATGTTTGAGTTTTACTGACTCTGCTTCAATGGTAATAAGTCAAGTATGTGCCAACATACCCTTGCTATATAGTACTCTATGTCTCTAGCAATATATTTTCCAAAGAACACCCATAACTCTGAAGTAGATTGGCATATACAGACTGAAAACATAATTTCTCCCCCCAAAGCTACAGAATGGTCAGCTACACAGCTTTGTAGAACCTGCTTTCTGCCTAAATCACCTACATTCAAGTGTGTCAAGATTTCTATTTTTTCCAGGAACTTGGGTGAGACTTTAACATCCTGGTATCTAAGAGACCCTTGAAGTGATTTTTTCTGGAAAAAGAGACATTGCTGCAATGATAAATGCAAATTTAAATCAGAGAGACAGAAAACAATTTAAGGGTTTGAAATGGCAATTTTCAATATTCAAAAATCTGAAATACTGTCATATCCAGGGTCCTCTGTGATGACTGCTACAACTAGGACATTGCAGAACTGCTGAGATTGAGAGAATCTAAATGGTTCATCCCATCTATCAATTCATGACAGAACAGAAAAATATCTTCATCAGTGACAAAGCCACCTTCAAGAAGCACTATGGAGTGGCCCTATCTCTCCGTACATCTCTCTCCTTCCACACCATTTTTACCCCCAGTTCTCCATGTTTGCACCTGCTATTTCCCTCCAGGAAGGCCATCTGATTCTTTCCCACCTCCTAAAAGCCTACTCATGCTAGCATGGTAGCCAGCTCTTACCTCCTCTAGGAAGCCCTTCTGCTCCACTGGAAGCCTTGGCCACCTCTCAGTCTCCAGGCCCACAGATTAGGACTTACTAGGTCTCAAAGTTTAGTGGGCATCTGCTATCTCCCCATTGCTATTATATGCACTTGATAGAAAAAAATCATTCACTTTGCCCATATTTATTGAGCATCCATATTACACCAGAAACTGTTTTAGATACAATAGAGATAGAGCTAAGCCATTGGGACCAAGTAGTTGTTCTCATAGAGCTTACAACAGAGTAACAAAGCAGGCGTACACTTCCCGTCTGCTCCACACATGTGCACTGTAAGTGTTCAATGGATACCTGCTGACTGGTTAATGCTTCTTTTTATTCAACAGCTATTACTTTGAGATCTTATGCTATTTCAAACAGTGTATTAGACCCTGTGACTTCTAGAGTGAACAGTGAAGAAACAGTGCCCACCCTCATGAGGCATTGAACCAAGCTTAGTTAAGTCATTTATTTTTCAAAAAATAAAGTTTGCAGAAAGATGGCAAATGCATCTTTTCACCAACAGTTTCTAAGTATGCACACTAACCAAACTGCTTATCCTGCCAAGATTCCATTTAATCCACACAAATGTGTATAGTTGGTATGACTCTGCAGGTGAAGACACTGACATTAAGAGAGCGTAAGTGACTTGTCTGAGCTACAGCCAGTGAGTGAGTGTTAGAGCTGGGAAGTGCATATGAATTTCCTGAGTCCAAACCCCAAACACTGTCCCCAAACATCTGGGAATGATTCTCTCACTTTTGAAAATAAGAACTGTGCCAGGGGCTTTTGCAAAATCAAATACCACGCAGACAGAGTTGAGGCCCTCATGAAGACTTACTTATTAATGTAAAAAATAAATGAGTGATAATGTTAATGATGTTGGGAAGCAAGATTTTCAGTATGAAAGAAAGAACATAAAGACACAAGATTGAAGAGATTAAATACAAATTTCACAGTCCAGAATTAGACCTAAGAAGTATATTATCCCGCTCAAAAATTGTACCTCATTTCTGTTCTTTAAAAAAACCTAGAAACATTTGGGGAGTGCTCAGTTTTCCTATTCAAAATATTTTTTTTACCAGTTTAACCTATGTACAAAGATTTAGAAAAATATTTGATAAGGTCATTTGTCGAAGAAGAGATGCAGAGATGGCGACTGGATTTCTGTCAATTATTAAATAACTTAGTTACTGTTCATGAAATACTTTAATGTAGAGAGAAACTCTACAACATAATGGAGTATCTTCAAATTACATCTTATTTCACAATTGTATTAAGATTATACTTCCAAAATCCTTATAGAGTTATGATAAGGTAACCTAAGTAGTTTGTCTTACAAACGAAAGAGAGCTTTCCATCTCTGGTACAGGATAATTACTGTTCCAGTAAAAGATCCAAGACTTCTCCACGCTTTGCTTCAGCCCTATGACTAGAGCATCAATAGTAAGTAATCTTTGTATCATTGTCTCAGCCAAAAAATATCTAGTTATTATCTGTGGCTTGGTTTAGCTTTTCCTTGGATTTCCAACTCATTCCTGAGCAGAATGGTGCATTGTATTTTATGTTAGCAATATTTCTTGTTTATTCTCATAACTCCACTTAATGAAAAATAAAACTTGGTCCAGCTTCTCAGTGTCTTGTGGCTCTTTGTTGAGAACTAATGGATTTGAGGCACAAATCCATTACAGTAGTTTGGGAAGCCATCAATATATTTTAAAGTCAGCAGGTATAGTGGAGAAAAATAATGAAAGGCTGCAGACTCAGCCTTGGGTTCTAGCTTCCTAACTTCTTGTGAGTAAACTTTGGAAAATTACTGAACTGCATGAAACCTTTGTTTCCTCAACTCTAAAACAGGGTAATCCTCAGAGGATCATTGGAAGGACTGCAATAAGATCAGATATGCAAAGTATTGAGTATATGGTAGCATCCGATAATTATTATTCCCCCGTTCTCTAGCTTCTGAGTTCTATTTTTTATTTTAATTAATTTATTTTTCCTTTTTGTCTTTTTTCGTGTCTGGCATCGGATCGCAACCCTCAGTGTCACGCCCGTACCAGACCGGGACCGGCTACGGGACCGCAACCCTCGGTGTTGCTCCCACACCTCGCTCAGCCAGTGAGCGGGAACCAGTCTTTATGTGGGATCCGAACTCTTGGCGGGAGCGTCGCCGCGCTCCCAAGCGGCGCACTGTAGCAGTGCGCCACCGGGCTGGCCTAATTTATTTATTTTTCATTGTACAAGTTTATACGATACAGTTTGTTATTTCAACACATGCATATATTGTTAAATGATCTAACCAGAATAGTTAGCATATCTATACCTAAACATTTATCAATTCTTTGTGATTATAATATTCAAGATCCTCTTGTCTACCTATCTTGAAATACACAATACTATATTATTAGCTATTGTCACCCTAGAGCACCAGAACTCATCTTCCTATCTAACCATAACTTTGTAACTTTGTACCATCTACCAATGTCTCCCCAGCCCTCTTTGCTCCCTTTCCTTGCCTCTGGTAATCACTATTCCACTCTCTATTTCTCTCTTTTTTTCTCTTTTTAACGTATTTTTCTTACTCGACCCATAATAATTGTATGTCTTTATGGAGTACAATATATTTGGGTACTTTCATACTGTGTGCAATGATCTTATCAGGGTATGTAGTATATCCACCACTTCAAACGTTTGTCACTTTGCATTGTGAACATTCAACATTACCCTGATAGCTATTCAAATATACATGGGACTTTGTTAACTGTACTCTCCCTATAGTACTATAGAACTCTAGATCCCATTTTTCCCATCTCTTTAATATTTTGTATTCATTGACCACCCTCCCTGAGCTCTAATATTACAACTTTTTGCTAGATTTTTTAAAGAGGAAAACACCACTGGCAACCATGCATTTATCTACATACTATATGTATATTAACATAGATAAACATAGACATAGACATAGGTATAGATAGACATACATGTGAGTGTGCTTGCAGATTTCTACTTAAAACAGAATTTGTAAAGTCTGTCTCTTCCAAATTCGATGCTCTTTAAAATTCACCTCTTTCCTTCCACTTATAACAGTTCAACCTGCATAATATTCTTTCATAACTCACATGAGCAAAGCTTCAATGAATCATTGGTTGTCCTCCTTTCCACCTTCCCAGGCTTGGCAAGGTCCTCCCCATAATTAAACCACTGCTAGAGTCCTTGGCAGGCAAAGGGAGTCAAATCTTCTCAAGCAGAGATAGCTGTACCCAATCTGAAATCCACATCCACTCCAGTGTACAGAGCAGTAACTCTTCCCCATGTAGTGCACTGCCACACATCACAGGCATAAAATAAATATCATTTACTTTTATATAGTGTCTTCTTAAGGATATCTTAAAGATGGAATTCTTTTGATGCTGTTCTCTTAGGGAAAGAATTCAGTTAGGAAATAAAATTCTTCATTCTAGGTATCTTGGAAAATGTCACCTTACATAAGAAAATTCGTCTGACACCCAAGTTCCTGTCCACTCCCTATTCATTTATTCTTTCTTTTTTTCTCCCTATTTTTTTCCTTTTATGCTCTCTTTTTAAACATTTCTGGAGCTGTTGTGATGTGCCAAGACCTTTGAGACACACAGGCAAATAGACTATTTTTTAAAGGTTATTACCAAAAGTCAGTTTCCAGGTGTTTAAATGTTAATGATTTAAAAGACATGAAAATAATGTATAGATGGTAAATCACTACATTTTTTATAATGCCCATGCAAAATTGTGATTGGGCAGTGATAAAATCCTGCCTTTTCTATGTTCTTTGTCTTATAAATAACTTATAAGTGCTAGAAAACTAAAATGATGCTTTAACTAACTTATCTGCCTCCGTGTGCTGCAATTACTTCCATGAGGACACTTATTTTTCAAGGATTTAAGAAGATTATTTAGTACTTTTTCAACTCCTGATTGATATGAAATCTATAATAAGAAACGGGCTTAGAAATTGAAAACATGTATAGTTTTCTGTTTTAAAAGGTAGTCACAGATCAAATAACAATCAAAAATAATATTTGCAACTTAAATCACACAGACAGGGTTAATATTCCTCATATAAAAAAAGAAACACTACAGATAGTAGGACTGGGTAAAGACTTTATGAATAATACCCCAAAAGCACAAGCAACAAAAGAAAAAATAGATAAATGGGATTATGTCAGATTAAAAAGCTTCTGCACAGCAAAGGAAACAATCAACACAGTAGAAAGACAACCTATGGAATGGAAGAAAATATTTACAAACTATACATCCCACAAGGGGTTAATATCGAGAATATATATATTACTCAAACAACTATCCAGTAATAAACCAAATAATCCAATCAAAAAATGGGCAAAGGAGATGAATAGACATTTTTCAAAGGAAGACATACAAATGGCCAACAGGAACATGAAAAAATGCTTAGCATCATTAGTCACCAGAGAAATGCAAATCGAAACCACATTGAGATATGGCCTCACTCCAGTTAGACTGGTCATTATTAAAAAGATCAAGAATAACAGATGCTGGTGAGGACGCAGGGAAAGGGGAGCTGTTTTGCACTGTTGATGGGACTGTGAATTAGCACAGCCATTATGGAAAACAGTATGGAAGTTTCTCAAACAACTACAGATAGAGCTACCATATGATCCAGCAATTGCACTTCTGTGTATATACCCAGAGGAATGGAAATCATCATGTCAAAGGGATACCTGCACTCCCATGTTCATTGAAGCTCTATTTACAAAAGCCCAAATATGGAAACAACCTAAGTGTCCATCGATGAACAATTGGATAAAGAAAATGTGGTGTACACAATGGAGTACTACTCAGCCATATAAAAGAATTAAATTCTGCCATTTGTAGCAACATGGATGAGTCTGGAGAAAATTATGTTAAGTGAAATAAGCCAGACAAGGAAACAGAAATACCACATGTTCTCACTCATAACTGGCTGCTAGGAAGGAAGAAAGGGCAGAAGGAAAGGAGGAAAGGAGGGAAGGGTGGAAGAAGGAAGGAATGAAGGAAAGAAAGAAAGAAAAGACCACAACAATATTTTGAACTTTCAGAAGGAGAGAACAAACCTAAGGATACTAGAGATGGGGGGACAGAGGGGGTTTGGGAAGTGGTAGGTCAGGCAAAGGGCATAAAGAAATATCACAATTTGTAAGAATGAATATGCTAATAATAAATTTAAAAATTAAAAAAAAAAGAATTCCAGAGTTGAGCCAAGAATACTCAAGATTTCTTACTAGCTCCATCACCTTCAGCAAGTAACTTAATCCCTCCAAGTCAATTTGCTTATCTGTAAATGGGGTGCTAACCATGTGGGGCTGTTGCAAAGATTCAATGGGAGAATCAATGGAAGTACTTAAAAAATAGCTGGCAATAAAGATTACTAATGTTAGCTATTATTTTTATGTAGTTATAATCATAGTATATTTTCCATTAAATATTCTGCTGATTTATTTTTCACCTAACTCGATAATGTAAATGCTGTTCATGTTGCTATATAGTTGCCATAATTAGAATGTTTGTTATCCATCTAGGCTATGGGTATATCACCATTTATTTATCCTGTCCTGTGTTGGATGTTAAGGTTTCTTCCAATTTTAACCTCTAAACACACAAACACACACATACACACACACAAATTAACATCACCATTTATGCAAATTTTCCTGCAATTTAGAATTATCAAACTCAGGAAACATTCCCAGAATGTTGGTTACTAGACAGGAATATATTTACACCTCTTGACAAATTGCTTCCTAAAAGAGATTTCTAAAAACTTACTACCATCAGCAATGTGAAAGTGTAGCCATTTCAATGCAACTTTTGTGCTGCCATTTTCAAAATAATATCTCATGGTTGTTCTACTTAGCACTCTTCATTACTCAGGATAAACCTTGTAAATGTTCGTTCACTGGGTGCATTCCTTCACATATAATGTTCAGTGTTTTTCTTTTCTTTATATGTTATTAGAACATTCTTAAGTATTTGTAAGCACTCTTTATGTATAAATGACATTAACCCTTTTTTCGTTAATTACCCTAGTGTACTGTTTCCCCTTTTAAATCATGAAGCAGAGTCATTTCTCCTCTTATGTGTTAAGGGCAGGTACATTTTGTTGCAGTCATGCCTTTGACCATGTGGAAAATAACGTAGTTGACTATGATATTTCTTGTCTCTGACAAATCAGTCACATCATTTCTGATCTTCTTTTCGAGCCAAAGTCTTTTCATCTGAGTTCATTCTCTTATACACCGCATCCCCCTGAAATTGCACCGAGAACCCATGATCAGATCATACCACCACTGATAAACCCTCTGCTGAGCATTATTGTTCCTTCAGGCATCTGGAATAGTTCTAATGTTCAAGTTCCAAATGTCAACAGGGACTGCATGCCACTCATTCTCTGAAGATGCTGCGTTTTATGCCCACCCATTACTTTCTGTTCACTGGTACTGATTCATACAGTGCACCAATTTTCTTTCATTTTTGTTTCTCAACTCCTACGGCAAAGTTTAGCACTACGAAACATGTGACATGACTTGATGATGAGGCAGCAGCTTCCTGCTGAAACTTCAGAGCAAGAGGCACTGGGTTTTTTTTTGTTTGTTTGTTTTTAAGAAAGCAAGCCATTGAGCTACCAGCTGTTCTCCTGAAAAAGATGTGGCAGCATTAGCTACGCAGATATTCTGCAGTTGTTCCCTGGCCATGATAAAACATTTTTTTTTTCTTTTTCTTTTTTAATGCTCAACTGCATGTGGTTTCCAGGAAATGGTTACAGATGCTAAGCTGTCCCTAACAATGACTAGTAATGAGACATGTCTGTAATGGACAAACTGAGTTGAGATGCCATATTCAGCCAATGTCAAGGTCACTTTGTTTCTTGATTCCTTCTACAATTACAGAGAGACACAGAAATAGAAGATATTGTTTTTTTAAAGGTTACAAGACATTAAAACATGCTTCACTCTACTGCCAAATACCAGTAAATGCCACTTAAAAGAAGTGTTGCCCAGACCAGACAGAGCAAGCATTCATTTGATCTTTTCCTCTCCCTGTGCACTGCTTTTCAGCAACATTATCCAATAACAAGCATCGAAAATTTGGATGGAAGTATGTACTAGGGACAGATTTGACTTCATGATGAGTTGTTATTCCCCAAAGGATGTGAATAGCAAGGACAAATGGACGCGTTTCTCCAGATGGCACATAGTAGGAATGGCTGAATTTGCACAGAAAAGTACATCACTCAACATTTATGTATCCAATACATGTAATCCCAAGTTAGTGCTGCCTGGTTTATAAGCATCACACAATCAGTAAAGCTACTCTCTCTCCCCAGTCTCCTTCTTGAAACCCTCTGCTGCTATGGAGCTTGGAGTACAGAAATGATGGAGAAATAATGACTGAGATGTGTTTTCTCCACGTCCATTCAAAGAGATTGGAGCTACCAGAATTTATCACAAAAATATTGGGAAAATTAAAATAGGGTGGAGAGAGAGAGAGAGAGAGAGAGAGAGAGAGAGAGAGAGAGGCCACGTAGTCACCCAATACAAACATCTGGGAATCTTGATTTATTCCTCTCTCCCCATCTCCCACAACCAATCACTTACTAAGGCTTGTGACTTCTATTTCCTAAAGACAACATCCAGGGATTCCCACTCCAAATGATCTCTTACCTAGCTTCCACAAGTCTGCTAACTGATTTCCCCACCTTCTGGCTCCTTCTCACATTTCAGCCCATTCATCCAGGCACCCACTCATAGTTCTAAAAGGCAAATGCACACATTTCTTTGATAAGGTTCCTTATTTTCCAAAACAGAACCTTTGCTTTATCTTCTATGAAGAATAAAACCCCAGTGTCATACAGGGATGGATGAGAGAAATTTGCTCAGCATGGTTGGGAAGCAATCTGGAAATCAAACTGTTTCTCAGGTATACATTCAATAGGGGTCCTGCTACTAGAAAGCACCATCTCCACCTTCACTTTCAGAGCTACTCAATGTTATCTAATCCTGAGCCATTTGGAGGTCTGTAGTCTAAATTAGGTTGCCTCTTAACTGTTTTCATTACGAGCTTAAGATGCTTCTTTCTCAGTGCCACTAAATCACTACTATTTGTTTCCAGCTTCCAACATTTTGTAGATGCTTCCTCCTCTTTCATTCTCTGTTGTTGTTATTTATGTCTTTAAAAAAAATCTGATGTTGTCATTTTAATGGGATTTTGAAAGGAAGAGAAAATATATTCACGTCTTCAACTTACCGTCTTTACCTGGAATCTATCTGCAACTTTTTTCTTTCTTTCTTTTTTTTTTTTAGATAAATGTAACAAAATAGTCACTCACAAAGATTCACAAGTTTGTGCATATAGTGTTTGCGTGGGAAGGGGAAAGGGAAATTCCAAAATTAAAAAAAAAATGTGGTGAGTCACACTGTCGTCCAAATATGAAATAGCTAGAAATCACTTTGTATTTTAATATGGAACTTGAGAACATGTCCCTGTAAAGAAGTTTATCAATTTTTATGCTGTTGAATCAGTAGAGCACACTAACAAAAAATAAAATAAAACATTAAAGATTCACCCATAGTGTTGCATTCAATGTCAAACTGTGTCTATTTTCCTTGAAGCTCTTCTGTATTATTAAATACATAATTTCATAAAGTATAACCTCAGGATAGTTTTCATCACTATCATTTTCAATTCTTCTGGAATGTTCTATCACATCAAATGTTATGATCTACTAATCCATTTCCATACTGTTTCCTTAGCATAAATAAAAATTCATGCTTATCATTGCGCTACTGTTGTAGACGATCTATCCTAATTTCACTATAAGTTCTGCAGCATTTGGCATTATCGTTCTAAGACCATGTTTATTTAACAGTGATAAGTTTATTTTTGTTATTTTTTATTTATTAATAATTTTAAATATTTTCTATCCAATGTCTCCTATAAAATTGTGGGGAGTGTTTATATCATCTCTCCTTTTACTACTTAATTATTAGTCCCCACAATTATCCATTGTGGGGAGTGTTTATATCATCTCTCCTTTGACTACTTAATTATTAGTTTTCTAACTGATTTGAATAAACTCTTCTTTCATTAGCCAGATGCCCACAGCATGTGGCAGGGCAGCAGAGGAGGAAAGACCTAACTTTCACTTTCTTTGAGTTCAGAAGTTAGTGAAGTACAGGCTGTTAGTTCAAGAGAAGTGGTGTTCTCACGAGGGAGACACAGGTAAGGATGTCATGCACCTGCCTGGGGAATTCCAGGTAGATGGAACAGTGAAATCAAAGGCACAGAGGCATCTTGTATTTAGGAAATACAAGAAATAAAGGCATTGACATCTCCTGCATTTATTGCAAGTAGCATCTTTCATCTTTTTTACTTTAAAAATTACTTAATATTTTTTCAATGCATGTATGTAGTCAAATTTGGTGATCAGACTTTTGGGTTGCTACCATTCCTTTAAAAATGATTCCAGCAGGATCTGGGCATTCACATTGATGTAGGCAAAGGCATCATAAAGCTGTCATGGCGAACACTCTTTCAGGGAAGTTATGCAAGCACATAAAAAACAAAACAAAACATTTTTTAAGCATAAGCAATCGATCAAGAAGTATTTGACTAAGACAATGCCGCATCAATGTTGTATTCTCAAAGTGCCTCTCAGAATGGTTTTGGCTGTCATACGTTATAATGGCAATCAGCATCACTGCTCATTATCCTGAGTAAAGAGTGCAGTCACTTTACTGTTAATGACAGACATGGAATGGGTCTGCAGGGACTGGATCTGGCTCCATTCCTGATGTAGAAATACTTTAATATGCAGGACTTTAAAAAATGGTATGGCCTTTATTGAATCTTCTTGCATTTAGACACGAGGAGTCACATTTTCTACCACATGCCCCTGAGGGTTTGATTATTATTTGGACAACACTTCCTTATTAAAGCATAGGTGAGGGAAAGGGATGTCAAATATACATTTGTTTGTTTTTTCAGGAGTTTATAGACATTTGGGGTGATCACAACACTTGAAAGATGGCATTCAGTCACCTACTTGCCTGTCTGTTGTTCTGCCTAGAGTGTAAACTCCTTGAGGCCAGGGATTATGTCTTACTCATCCTGATATCCACAGAGCCTGATATACAATAGAGCCTCTAGAAGCTCAGCAGATACCAGGCTTAGTATTAAGTGGCTGGAAGGAGACACAAGTGGATGAGATGTGTATATAGACAGTTCCTACCCTGTTGCTCTATGTGCGCAGTGGAGAAACATGTGAGCATCTGGGGGATGGAGAGAGGATGTCCAGCTGGGGAAGATGCAAATAGGCTGCTAGAGCAACCAGCTTATGGGCTTGAGCTATGGGTAATCCTGGAACTTGCAGACCTGGGAAAAATAGTAATTGAGGCAGAAGAGGGAAAGACAAGAATAAAAGTACAGCAGCTAATCCCAGCAACAGTGACCAGCTCAGAGTGGCAGTAATGGTTAGGTGTGTGGAGGAGAAAGGAGATGAATCAGGGAGGAAGTGCCCAAGTTCCAAGGGGCTATAAATAAGGATAAAGGATATTTGAGTATTCACAGTAGGCAATAGGAAAACATACCCATTATAAAAATAAATAAAGAGCAGAATATTGGCATCATCAGATTTACACATTTGAGAGCTTATTCTATGTTAGAGAGAGAAAGAGAGAGATAGAGAGAGAGAGAAAACTGTGGAAAGAGAAGCCTATCACTGAGCTGTTGCAATACTATATATGATGCTGAAATAGGCATGTGCTGAAAATAAGCAGACAGACAGATAACTTACCTGCATGAAAATGAAATTACAAACTGCAGTAAGAGCAACCACATCTGACCCAGCTTGAGGGGTAGTGGAAAGTCTTCAAAAGGAACTGGATGTGAGGCTCAAGACCCAAAGACAAACTTGTGCTCATTAGATGAAGAGGTTGGCAGAGGGTGAGGTTAGTGGAGAAGGATACCAAGTAGAAAGGAAAGCCTGTGAAAAAGCCTTCTCTTAGCACGGGACACAGGACATTCTCTGAGCCACATACCAAATTCTGGGTAGCTGGAAGCATCGAGTGAAAGGATGCTTGCTGAAGGTGACACCAGAGCCTGGCTGGATCAAGCATGACCAGCCATGGTAAAGAGGTACTAAATGACTCAGGCAGAGGAGATGACACAATCAGATGGTCATTTGATTAGATTATTCCAGCCTTTTCCTGAAAAATGGACTGAAAAGAGCAAGAGATAGTGTGGAGACATCAGTTAGGTGGCCACTGAAGACAACAGGTGATGGTTGCTGTTTAGACCAGAAGGTTGCCAGAGAAGTAGAAGAATTCCATAATTGCTAAGAAGGTAGGTAGGCCATGGGAGTTAAAGGGGGCTGCTAGTGCCATTAACTGTGATAGGAAACCCCAAAAGGGACCAGATTTTGATAGGTAGGGTGGAGAAAAAAAACAGATTTGAGTTTGGACATGGTGATTTTAAAGTGGATTTGAGATACTGGATAGGCAGAAGCATAAATAAATCTGGATGTTATGGTACATGTACTGTTTAGTCATTGAGTTAGGGTAACCCAAGTCCTGAATTCTCTCTCTTCTCCAGGAAATTAGGAAGGGCATAAGCATGTATGCAGTAGTGTGGGAAAAGCATCATGAAGGTAGAGCCACTCCCCTAAGGCCACACAGAAAGGAGTTCCAGTTATAGCATTTAAATCAAGTTTATACTTTTTCTGTATTTTATTTCAGACTTAAGTACATAAGATCTTAGGAGACCAGAACTTGTTCTCAGGACCAGAAATTGATGAGTTTGTATGAAGAATCCACCCTAAGTATAGAAAGCATTTTTATCTGTTTAATGGGGCTTGTCCCCTATGGTGGGCAGTATAATGCAGACATACAAACACCGAAATATGTCTACATTCTAATTCTCGGACACTGTGAATATGTCATCTTACATGGCAAAAGGAACTTTGCAGATGCGGTTAAGGACCTTGAGATGGAGAAGTTATCTGGGATTGTTCTGGTGGGCCCAATCTGGTCACATGGGCTCTTAAAAGTGGATAACCTTTTCTAGCTGTGGTCAAAGAGAGATGTGACTATGGAAGAATAGTCAGAGGAATGCAACACTGTTGACTTTGAAGACGGAGAAAGGGAGATACAAGCCAAAGAATGTGAGCAGCCTCTAGAAGTCAGAAAAGGCAAAGAAATAGATTTTACCCTCAAATCTTCCCCAGGAGAAACACTGCCTTGCTGACACCTTGCTTTTCAGCCCAGTTAGATCTGTGTAAGACTTCTAATCTAATACTAAGATACTAAATTTTTGTTGTTTTAAGCCATCATGTTTGTGATAATTTGTTACAGCAACAATAGAACACTAAAAGGAACAACTCTACATTTCAGGTTGTACAGTGAGCTCAGTAGGAATCATCTGACTCAGGGAAACCATGAATTTGAGGCCCAAATTGAGGTGACTGTGCCCAGAGAAGCAGGTCTGCCATGTTGCAGCAGCCAGTGACCCTCACAGGCATCAGAGTTCACTCCTTGGAGCTACTGTACAGATGGCATCTGCTTTCCCCTGAATAATACCACATCTCAAGCATAAACACTCAAAACACATACCCTCATAAACAAATCATTAACAAAAAAGAATGACTTGCCAATAGGTAAGGTCGAAAATGTTGCAACATTTTCAACCTTACCTATCGGCAAGTCATATATCAACAAATAATTAAGAACGTTTGTGGCTCTGGAGTAGTGGCAAAAATGAACAGATAGATAGATAGATAGATAGATAGATAGATAGATAGATAGACAGACAGACAGACAAGAAGTAAGAAATTGGCCCAAACAATTAAGGAAGCTGAGACACCCTAAGAACTGCAGTCAGCAAGCTGGAGACCCGCAAGAGCCGGTGGTGTAAGTTGTAGTCCAAGAGCATAGGAAGACTGATGTCCCAGCTCAGACAGTCAGAAGAGAGAGAAAGTTCTCCCTTACTCAGTCTTTTTGTTTCAGGCCTTCAATGGATTGGACAAGGCCCACCCACACTGTGGAGGGCCATCTTCTTTACTCAGTCTACTAATTCAAATGTTAATTCACCCAGAAACACCCTCACAGACTTACACGAATAATGTTTAGCCAATTATCTGGGTACCCCATGGCGCAGTCATATTGACACATAAAATTAACCATCATGATAGATAGATAGGTAAATAGATAGAGTAAATTAGAGGTATCCTTACTAATGAGATCACCCATTTTTCAGAACCAACTAAAGGCAAACTTCTTGGAGAAATAAAATACCAATCAAGAGTCATTATTCTTTGCTCGATTTGGCACAGAAAGGAACTGCTATAGGCACCATGCTTGGAAGGCTATTCTGGCTTCACTTGTTTCTGGAAAAACATCAATTGCCAGTAGCCAATCATGAAATGACTTACAGTTTGGAAGATGGTGAAAGTAGCTTTTAGCTGGTGTCTGCATTTCGTTGTTGTTTATTTGTTGCTTTCTCTTAGGTTTTCATTGATTTGGGGGAGGTGCACCTACCAAGGCCACAGTCTTCCCTCCTTTTTCAACTTTTATGTCTATGCCAAGTCATAGCTTCAACCCCATTAGTGTCCTCACATGATCATTGCTAGAGAGACTGCCTTATGGAATAGTACTTGGTCCCACTGGAGGCCACCCTGGGAAGGCAGAGTGAATACATAGTCATGGTGAATTTTACTACATCTGTTTCCCTACTGTCTTCTGTGGTGTAGATTTCTGACTTTTTTTTCCCTAAGAGTGGAATCATTAATTGGGGGGAAAAAACTTTTTTGGGGGACTACATTGACCCTTTTTACAGAAATCTATGTGCCAGGACATTTAAGACTCTCCTCCTCACTAGGTACAAGGCTAGGAAGGAAGGAATTCAGTAAAGGAGGAGAGAATCCTGTGGTGCCACTTATATAAAGATTTCATACAAAGAAAGAAAACAAAACAAAAACTAGGTTTCTAATAGCAAATTAAAAGACATGAAAGAAATCATTCACAAAAGAGAGATTAGAAATGACTGGCATACACGTGTGAGGAGGAGGTGAGAATTTCAAACGCTCTAATAAAAATAAAAGAGGCAATTGAAAACATGTGAAGCAATTTTTTACCCATCTAATTAAGACACATTAAAAATTTAAAAGACAGAGGAAAAAATGATGTTTGAAAGAGTGTGGCTTAACTTACTTTCCTGCATTGCTCTAGGGAGTGTTCATTAGCACAACCCTTTCAGGAACAATTTAGCAATATCTATCATAGGCCTTTAAAACAATCCTACCTTTTGACCCATTAATTTTACTTTCAGGATACAAATAAAAACAAAATAATCCTGAATGACATAGAAGTTTGTGCAAAAGCACTAAATTGAAATTATACTTACAATAGTGATACACTGAAAATAGCTTAAATGTCCAAAGAGATCAAGTCGCATCTATAAAGAATGTTTAAAAACAAATTTTTGTAATTGTTGAATTCAAAATAAAATTTTATAATCAAAAACTTTATTCAAATATACATATAAAGAAGGCATCAGAGTTATAAAACTGGATTGATGACACTTTTTAAATTTTTTTTATTATTGTTCAGATTTTAAATAGGTGATCTATAATACTATAATAATTGGAAGAAACTTTATTTAAAACAAAACAATTCCATTGATTGTGAAGTCCATCTATATGGCAAATCACTGAAGAAGACCCAAACCAAAACTGTGTCTTCAGCAGCGTGGCATGAAAGTAAAGGGCATTTGATTGTGCCACCTCAGTCCCACCTATAGAGGCGACCCTAGACCTGGTAATCATTCACAATCTGATAGCACCAAGGAGGTCTCTGAAATTCCTCCTGGCTCAGGAGGAGAGAAATAAAGTTATTTTGGAAGAGACTAAATTCATCCTGAATGAGAGAAATTCTCAATCATTGCCAAAGTGAATTGTGTCAGAATTGTAGCTGATTGAAGTTCTATACTCCCCAAACCAAATTTTGATTGATTGAAGAGAGAGGGAATTCTCTGCAAGTAGCCTATCACCTTCTCTCAAGGGATGCTAACTCCATGAGCCCACAGACCTTTGCTGCCTGATCCACCTTTGTAATATCCAACTTCTGGCATATAGTAAATGCTCAGGAAATCTGGCAAATGAGCAAATAAACTCAGTTGCTAAAGCCAGAAACCTAGGAGTCTTCTTAAGTTTTCTCTAGTCTTAGTCCCAAGCCAATCCATCCTTTCGGTTCTTCCTTAAAATGTGTCTCCCACGGTTTCCTTCTCTCTCCTTCCACTGCCTACCCCTCACTCCAGGCTACCATATTTCTTATCTCGTTAACTCCAACAGCCTTCTCCCAGCTTTCTCGTCTCTCATTCTGATCCCCCGCATTCTCCACCAATGAGCAAGATTGATGGTCTTAAAGTGTGATAAGATCAGGTCATTCTGCTGCTTGATTTCAAAGTTTTCCAACTGCTAGAACTCCTTACTGTGGTCCTCAATCACTCACTCGATCGATTGCACTGCCACTTCATATTTCCTTCCAATTCTCAACTCAAGTCACTTTCTTATTTATTCATCGTCCCATGATCACACTGTTCTGCTTCCAGTGCCCTCAGTTTCCTCAATACCCAAGCTCCTCCCAACCTCAGGGCCCATTTAGATGCTACTCCTGCTGCACAGAATGCCCTTTCTTCCACTTGGGTTTGAGCTTAAATAACCTATCCTCAAAGATACCCTCATGGTCCATCTAATTAAAGAAGATTTTCTTGTTATTTTCCATATAACTCACGTTTTGTTGTTGTTGTTGTTGTTGTTGTTTGGCCTTGTATAGCACCTATGATAATTTGTAATTAAGTACATATTTATTTTTTCAGTCTGTTCCTTCCACTCAAAGGACACCCCCTGAGAACGGACACTGTTATCAGTCTTGTCTACTATCATATCCCAGTGTCTGAGTGCAGAGCTGTGCAGAACCGGCAGTTCACTTCTATTTGCTGAATGGATGAATGAGCTCCTAAAGAGAGAAGTGATTGACAACACAGGAATGAGTGAAGGATGAGACGGAACAACATGGACTTAGGAAGCAGATAGGAAAAAGAGAGGATTAATAAAACCAGCCCTCACATGGAATAGCCCATTGTGACCAGAGTTTCACCAATGCTCCCAGAAGGAGCAAATACACAGACGTTGCCAGGACTTCAAGTGCTGACGGAAGATGATGTACTCGCAACCTTTATATAATTCAACTTTATATAATTCATTAGTGTGAACTCTCTTTTTAAAAATACATTTAAAAAGCTTTTACTGTTCATTTTCAGTAATTCTCACCAATTTTCATCCATCTGTTGGTGCAGTATCCTGAGTTTTAAGAAAACTATTGGACCAAGAGGGATCAGGCAGCGACGCCCCCGTACCCAGAATGAACAGAGCAGGAGACCTCCCTCCACATACTGGATTTGAACAGAGCCCACTTACACATCAGGGGCAGGGCTGTCCCTTAAGAGAACACAGATGGCAGAGGCCACACCCCAGGGCTGTGTGCTGAACATGTAGGGAAAGCAATTATAAAGGGATTTAAGACGATGGCAGAAAGGGAGAGGTTAAGTCTCACTCCCTTCTGTGATGTATTAAATGGTAAAATGAAAAAGCTTTGGAACATCAAACTAAACTCATCTGGCAAATTGTTTTTGGAATGAGACGGGCTTGTGCATTTGGACTCTTGTCAGCTGTGTAAACACCCCATTATCTAGCTGGTTATCTCTGAGGTTCTGAGAACACCACACAGGCTCACTGTACCTGCCCACAGGCCCAGCAAAGCCTGGTAAAAACGCTGCCCTCCTGGGTGGCCTTGGAAGTTGTTATCTCCATCCACATCGGAGCACACTGGAGCTGTTTGCTTCATGGTCACAATGACCCTTTTGGTGGGAATCCAGCCCAGGGAAGAATAGTTTTCAAAAAAAATGAGAGGTTCATTGACATCCTTGAATGGCAGTATTCAAAAAAGATGGTCTACTGACTGAATAATCATTTTGTTTTCTTTTTAGGTCCCCCAATTATGTTAATTTGGAAACTGTATCTATTAATTGCCCAATTAGACATCTGGTAATCACTAGCTAAAGAAATATCCCAAATCAAAGTGACGAGAGCTGGGTACACTATTTTATTGTATCACAAATAAAAATCTAATTTAGATTTAATAAAAACTAATTCCAGTTAATTTAATACCAATTGATCATTAACGGGGTGCATTTTGTGGTTTATCAAGTATATAAGAAGGGTGTATAATTAGCTGGAAATGGCATCCACAAGGTTATAATTAAATCCTTGGTAACTTTTAACTTTCAGCAAATGTTTTACCACTTAATTAACATTTCAGAAGATGATTTATAACATGATTTATTAAATGCCGATTGCACAGAGTGCTGGGACAACTAATCAGTGTAGTGATGGAGCCTCCTATTTACAAAGTGTCTCTTCTTTCGAGCTAAGTAAATATCTTCTTGCAGAGTAAATAAGATATCTACATACCCTTTTAGTAAAATTAATAATCAATTATAAATGAAGTAATTGGATTTTTTTTTTAATATTCTGGTCATAGCATCATATTCACAGAGACCCAGAGAATCAAATAGAATAGCATAAAGGAAGTTTGTTTGCTTGATTTTTTTCCACTTCTTTTGCTGGACTCGAAGCACTACCTCCATCAGACTGTAATAGGCAAGAGGGCAGGGACCATGTCTGTCTTCTTCACAGTGGCAGTCCCAGCTTTTTGCACCTAGTTAGCAACCTAGTGAGCAATTAGCAAGTCATTACATTCTATAAACATAAAGACAGCTACTGCAAGAGGTAAGAAGGTGACAGGGTCCATGCTGTCTGTAATATCTAAGCTTCTTGTATTAGTCTGTTTCTGTTGCTTATAACAAAATACATGGAACTGGGTATTTTATAAAGAAAATGAAATTTATTGCTTACAGTCTTAGAGGCTAGTAAGTCCAAAGTCCAGGGAACACATCCACTGGGTGAGGGTCTTGTCCTGGTGGTGACTACAGCAACTCAGAATATCACGTTGCAAAATAGTGGAAGCAGAGAGAGCAGAGAAAGAGAAAGACAGACTCTCCTCTCCTTTTAAAGCCCTCAGAACCATACCCCTGACCACCATTTTTAATCCTTTCACTACCACGAACTGGTCCTACAATCCAATCACCTCTTTAAGGCTCCACCTTTCAATTAATATAATAGGATTTCCCACCATCTTAACAGTCACAGTGGGAGCTAAGTTTCTAATACATAAAACTTGGGGGACACAATTCAAGCTTTAATGAGTTTTGGGGGGACATAATTCAATCCACTACACCACCTCAGTTTGTATTCAAAATCCCTTTCTCCTAAAGTTGGCTATGACGAATGCTATGTTTTACTGATTTATGTTTTGGACGAACACATAAAGTGGAATTGTGACCGTGAGACTTACATAAGATATTGCATGTGAAGGGCCTGATGGAGTAAACAGCCAACAAATGTGGGCCCTGATCCCCCTCCTCTGTGGCATTTATCACAATTGTAATTTCACAATGATTTGGGTGATGATCGTATTACTCTCTTTCTTCCTGTCCAGATCAGAAGCCCTATGAATGCAGGACCAGATTTGGTGTTGCTCATCACTGTATCTCTAGCATATTATAGAAAAATGGTCACGATGTTGGTCTTTCATGAATATGTACTTAAGCAATAGATGGATGAATGAAGCCATTATCATTATTAGCAATTCAAAATGCCCAATGTATTTGGCCCCCCAAACCTCTGTTCTTCAAGAGAAGAAGAGAAAACAGGGAACTCAAATCACGGTCTGTCGAACCATTGTGTGGTAACAATTGCAGCAGTCTGTTTCCCCAGCAAGGCAAGTCTCCCCAGCACTGGAGCCACGACTTCTGCCTTCAGCCTTCCAACAGAACTCCAGTGACTGTGCAGTTGGGTTTTCCTGCATTCTGAGCTATCTCTGTGCTCCCAGCATGGCCGTCAGAGCTTATTGGAGTATCATTTCCTCACAAATGTCTCAATATATTCTCATGCCAAGCCCGGTCCTGCAGGGGCTATCTCATTTGCATCTGAAGGTATCAGAATCTTGCTGAGCAAGTCCCTTCCACCCCAAACATCTTTCTAGATCTGAGCTCAGCACCGTTTTAACGTGATGCTTCTCGCTTTCCCCGAGGCCTGTTCCGGGAAGGTGAGCTATATTAAACTTGCTGCTGTAATGTTTGGGTTTATTGATTTTTTAAAAAAACTTGGCACCAAACAGCCAAAATGCAGTTTTTAAAAAAATCAGAAGGGGAAAAGAAACAAAAAGAGAAAAATACGCATCCAACTGCAGCATTTAACATTGTCCACTATGGAAAGCTTTTCCAAGTGCTTCTGCTTCAAAATGTATCAAAACACGGCTCTTTCCTTGATGGCCTTTTTAAAGAAAGATGGCAGTTTAAGACTGTAAGTAACACCAGAGGACAGGGATGTGAGTTCATTGTTTTATATTACCAGGTCAGTGCTTGGCTGAGTCATAGAAAGTAGAAAACACACTTAGGTGAGACTCCTTGCAAGTAAGGATTCTCTTCTGCCATTAGTTCTGGCAGCCTCTAAAATTTGACAGCCAGATTCATTAGGGGAGTCTTGAGGTCTGTAGTACTACCACAAATTCAAAGGCACTTTTCACAGAGTTGTCTTTTGGGAGTTGTAGGATCAAGTTTGTTCATCGATTAGATTTGGCCTTTCTGAGCAGAGTGTAGAAAGCCTTGGGAGGGGATGCTTAACCCAGTCTGAGGTATGAAATAGTCATCTCAAACTTGTCCCCAATAACCACTGCTCAAAAATGGCTGGGGTCACAGTATCCATCCACCCAGCCCGCCACTGATCTATTCATCCAACCATCTCTCCTTCCCGCATCCCTCCATCTGTACATCCATTTATCTATTTATCTCTCCATTCCTCCCTTCCTTCTTCTTTCCATTCAAGAGTTAGTTTAAACACTAGGCTAGACACCATGGATGTATAAGATGATAGAATTGCTTCATATCACCAAATCCTTCTCCATATTTCAAATTTGTCATGATCTCCCATCCTTCATGCTTTTGTTCTTTGCTATTACCACCCTGGAATATTCTTTTCTACTTGAAAAATTCTTTCTCATTGTTAAAATCCCGGTCCAAAGTTACCGTCACCTGAGAAATGTTCGTCCAATGTCTGAGTCTGAATTAATTGTTTCTACCTATTTATTTGCTTGGTACTTTAGGTCTACATATTCAGTAGCTCTTGCCATGTTTTATGTTAGTCCTTTAAAATAATAATAGTGAGGGGCGAGCCCGTGGTGCACTCGGGAGAGAGTGCGGCGCTGGGAGCACAGCAGCGCTCCCACCGCAGGTTCGGATCCTATGTAGGGATGACCAGTGTTCTCACAGCGCTCACTGGCTGAGCGCGGTGCAGCCGGTCTCAAAAAGGACAAAAAAATAAAATAAAATAAAAATAAAATAAAATAATAATAGTGATAATAACAATCACAATAAAAAGATTTTATTTAACAAATACCAACTATGACTAGGAGCTTCGCTGAGCATTTCACGCGTATAAACATTTAGTCCTCACAACAATCTGTGAAGAAGGTCCTATTATTATTCTTAGTTTACAGAAGAAACAGGCACAGAGAGGTTCTTCATATGTCACTCAACTTGGCAGTGAGCTCTCCCCTTGGGAGGCATGAAGGGACTCTGTGTACCACAAAGCTTAGTCAATGACTGTCACAGAGGCACAACATAGATCCTCAGAAAACAAACAAACAAAAAAACACATGAATAAGAGAAAAAAAGAATAAATGCATCTCAAAAATGCTAGGTCTAGTCTCACCTTCCTAAATGACTGGACCCATTTCTGAGATCCACAAAGTAGCATAATGTTACAGGAATAATGTTATAGGAGTTTTTACTTGGCCACTTTCACTTGTCATTCAGATGTGGATTCGCTGTGAATTTTAGTGCATTTCCCGGGACTGTTGCTGGGTGTTCAATATATATTAGGAACGCTGATATGCATTTTACATAGATTATATCATTTAAGAACTCACAACACCCTATTAGGTAAGGACAATTGCTATTTCATTTCACAGGTGCATAGAAACTGAGGCTTAGAGAAGTTAGGAATCTTGCCCAACGTCAGGTTGCTAGGAAATAATGAATTTGGTGTTTAAAGCTATGCGGGCTTTCACCAGAGCCTCCGAGCCTCAGCACCATGCTCTGCTAACAGGCACATACAGAGAGAAAGAGCAACAAATGGGAAGGAGAAAAGGCAGGTATAGAGAAAGCAGGACAAGGACATCATTTCCTGAACAGTGTAAACACTTAGGTGTCCTGCCCCTACTTTTCTTTAAGGCTCATTGTTTTTAATAATTCCTATTCAAAATGCCTTGAAATGTTAAGCCCTTGAACAAAATATCTCTCAGAAAAGGCTAAACTTCTGCTCAAGGACAAAACATTTCTCTGTGTGTGTGTGTGTGAGTGTGTGTGTGTGTGTACAATTTATAATATAGGAATTTATATGAATATTGTTTGGGCATTTAGGTTCAAAAAGATATTCTTTCTTTATTGTGTTGCTAGAATGGTATGGCTGATCATGATGCCTTCTTCATCTCTATGGGATGTTTTTTGTTTAGGTTTATGAATACATTAATCTATGCCACTGGCCTTGGCATTCAAAGTAGCCTTACTAATGACATTTCTTGCACTGGAATATGCACCAAGAGTTCAACAAAGCTGTGAGTACAGATGGTGTGCAATCATTCTGCAATCACTCGCAATTGTTTATTGGTTCTACCACAACCTTGAAATTCCTTTTTCAAAGATCACCAGTGACCCTATGCTCACCAAAACTAATGGCCTCTTCTCAGCCATCATTTTTCTGGAACTTGCTGAACAATTCAATATCACTCACTCGTCTCTCTCTCCCCTGAAGGTCTGTACTGCCTGAGATTCTATGTCTTTAGGTACTGGGTACCTTTTAATTTCACCATTTATTTACAATTTTGCTATGCAACTTAGAGATCACCATATTCTCTAGCCTTCAGGATAAACTTTTCTATTGATATTCCAGATAAAAATGGTTCAAACCCCCTTCTGATGATAGACTAAAACAACAAATTTTACCATTAACCTGCATATTTTGGTCATCCATTTAAGAATACCTATTTTAAAATCATCAGTTGCAGAGTCAGTATTCAAACCTCATTTTGAAATAACTCTAGGAAAGGAGCACAAACCCAGTTTTTTTAAAGTGGAATAAGGACAACTTCATTTCCAATCATCAGATTCTCGTCTTGTACCTGTGACTTATCTGGCTTCTACCAGTTGAGTATGACAAACTACATTTCAACACACAAACAGACTTCAGAGGCTGAGAAATATGACAGACAGTAAGGGAGATACAGAAAGAAAATGTGAGTCTTCTTTTACTTATAAAAAGTTGGTATTCTTTCAGACCCTGTCTGCTAAACAATAGAGAGGAGTGAATGTTTACAGCCACAAAAACAAACAAAAAACAACAACAACAAAACCCTATAATTGATATCCAATTGTAAAAATGAGTCAAGAAATTAAAAAATGATGCTTTAGAGAGACCCATTCACTTTCTGGGATTTAAGGAATAAAAATTGTCTGAGGAAGAGCGAGTGCACACACACACAAATTTTCATAGTGCTTCACCACAACCAAGCCACCTGCTGTGATTTTGGTTGAATTGATAAGAAAACATTATTAGAATTATCTGCACTTACCCTTGGGCTGTTCACAAACATTTCCTCATTTGAGATAGCTATCAGATTCTCTCTTAGGGTTTTAGGGGCTAAGGGCAGAATGGGAGAGTGAAGCTTAACCTTGACCCAGGCATCTACTACTCAGCTATACACAGCATGACAGGGGTGGTATTCCAGGATCAGAAGTGGGTATATTTTTGTAAACCAGAAAAATCTAAAAATTGGTGATTGCCCTGTCAAAAAGAGCACCAATTGTCAAACCAGAGAATGCATTTGGGAGAGGCCATTGAGTGATGGAGGAAGGGAACAAAGAAAGGAGTCAGGGGGCTCTGGGATGTAGAAATGAGTAAGTGGATTAATAAATGGCATCTGTCCAGCATATGCAATTGCGTGTGTCCTTGAGGGCCCAGAGTCCCAGTGTATTGGCTGCTGAATGAGTGGAATATAGATGGGTTGTTCCAGATTCAAAGCCCAAGGTTGGCATGGATAGAGGCCAGCATAAGAGTACCACATGCATATTTCTTAAAAAAAAAAGAAAAAAATATTGAGTGAGAAACTAAAATTACATTGAAAGGAACTTAGGACGATTATTCTGCTTCTGAGAAAGATAAATGTTGGGCTAATATGCTTTGCTCTTTTTACACATTTATTTTTTAAAAAGACATTATTGTAAGTCTTTTATATAATAATTTGGTAAATTAAAAACTGCTTCTCCCATCCCTACTTTGGATTTTTTATGCTATTTACATTGACATGACAGCTTATTTTTCTTGTCAGTTGAGCTAGTTGGAATGGCAACATTTAATTTCTTGAATAAATGTCTATCAAAATCCTGAGGAAGAAAAGTAGTGCTGGTTCGTTGTACAAAAATGAATTATTACCACCTCCAACAACAGGGGTGACAAAATATTATAATAATTACAATAACAGCAATAACAACAGCAATTGTAACAACACCAAGTATAACAATTGAAGCACAGAAAGCAGAGACTCAGCAGTCAGACACCCCAAGACTCAAATTCCTGGGATCTCTTTTTGACTCAGTAAACCTGGGTGAGGATCCCTTCAAGTGGCCATTTATTACCTAGAAAAGGAAGCTATTTCTACATTATTCATAGGATTACATACAACTCATAGGGTTGTGGAGGAAATGTATTAAGACATAAAAATCAAAAGGAAGAAAAGAAAAACGTCCTACATATTTTCTACCACAGAGTAGGTTCCTAATAGAAGATAATCCCAACATCTGTTTTTATGATCTTAAAGCCAGTTCAGTAACTGTTGAACAATTTTAAAGATAAGGAAGATGGCACTACACACAGATGAACCAAGGTGTGTCTGAGTTCTTTCCTCCCACTCGAAACAGCATTATTCCTAGAACCATCTGAATTCTCATCTCCCGTCAACCATAGGGAGGGCCTCATTAACGCCATGGAGATAACGTGAGAAGAAGTGGCCTAACTCTGGACTCACCTAGATTCCTCCCTCAGCCATAAAGTGAGATACTCCAATAAATCAAAGCTGAGAGCAAAAGACAAGGTTTATCCAGAAAGATAATGGTCAAAACAATTTTCGAAATAGAGTGAGAGTGAATGGATACTCAGTAATACACATGAATTCAGTTCCCCTGTGAGAGGCACTGTGCTAAGAATTTTATGAATAAACTCTAGTCCTCAAAACAACCATTCTAGGCAGTGACCTTCTAATTTCCACATTACAGATAAGGAAACCAAGATTTTAGTGGCTATTAGCTGATTGCACAAAGTCACACACCTAACCAAGTCGCTGGCTAAACTTCAAAAATAAATAGGCTTACTCCAGAGGCCACGTGCTCAACCTAAAGTGTATTCTCTGCAGAAGAAAGAAAGAAAAACACACTCTAAACAGAAGGAGAAAAACAGGGACAGGGAGAGAGAAAGAGAGAGAAGAAAAACAATTAAAAAGAAAGAAAGGTAAACAAAGTTTCCTAAGAAACACAAACAATTGAATTGCTTCCTAAAAAGAAATGTGCTTAAACACTTCTTTTTTCTCTATAACCCCCTTCAGAGCGTATTAGAATGTGAAGACCTTTAATAAAACATTCTGAGAAAAACCTAAACTTCTGTGCACAGGCAGTACATTTCTACATGTAAGGAATACAATTTGTTTCCGTGTTTTCTAGAACTCTATTCTCAAAAGAGCACTATTATTCCTACAGCCTATCATTCATGCTGGCTTGGTTGGGCCTTATTTTTGTCTTCACCATCCCAGTGGTGAAATGTTTTCAGTTTGCTTCTATGGATAGACCTACAGACACCACTGACCTTGGTGGATTAAGCCCATGATGCTGATGGGATTATTTTCATACAGGAATCGCCCCCAGGAATTCAACAAAAAAAGTAGTGATGGTTCATTATCACTCACACATTATCACGTTATCACCATCTCAATCTGGTATGTCCTCCCTCTGCAATCTGTAAATTCTTTATCTTGAAGCTCACAAGACACTATCTCTCCCAAACACAGTGGTTTCTTCTCATCTTCAGTTATTTTAGAATTTTAGGATTTTAATTATTTTAGGATTTTATTTGGACCATGGGGAAGTCCTCACCTCTTTACAACTGGTCTTCTAAACTTTTATAATGTGTTGACTTCATTTCACATTTTTAGCAATAAAACTATTGTAACATTCAAATGACTGCATTCCCAGCTTTGAAGTATCCTTTGATACCATCCCCCCATCTCTCACATCAAAAGCCAAAGTCTAGGAGGTGTTGTTGAAGTTGTCGCCATCTCATGTCCAGGTCAGGCATGAACTCAGGTCTACAAGATCAGCCCAGGCAATATCCTTGGCCACAGTGATTGGTTTAGAATGCGCATGCAATGCTACACAATCCCAGGAAATTTTCACATTTTTGTAGGCGAACAGTCCTCTTTCCTTCTGAACAGGAACCTGTAAAGATGTGAGTCTTCAGGTCCTGGAGCCATCCTGCCATCATGCATTTTGTGAGAATTAATCCAACAAGGAACAGAGCAGAACTGAGAGATGAAGTGCGAACAACCCCAGTGATAATGAGCTACTGGGAATGTAGCTTTTGCATCACATTACCAGGGACAGTTTCATGGGCGTGGGGTCAGTGTAATCACACAGGCCCTACACTAGGGGTTTAATTCTCTGCAGTCACTGGCCTGTGATTATTAATACTTTTGTCTTCAACATTGTGTTTTGGAAGTAAAGTTCAGTGGGACAATGGAGCATGCACCGGGAGCTTGGAGCTATGGCCCATTAGTGGTTCTGCCTCCTGCCACCTCCCTGCCTCCCTGGGACAAGTTGTTCCCTGCTTGCTCCCTGCTCCCTAGGATCTTGGGCCCCATCTGGCCTCCCGTTCCCTGTGCTCTGTAGCCATTCTGCACTAGCTGCTTTTCTCCACCCAGCCAGGGACTGGGTAACATCGACAGGGAGGGAGGGAATGCATGCAGTCCACCATCACCCTCAGCCCCCAGTGGAGTCCTGGATGCAGTCAAGGGAAGGGTTGGGTTGGGCACATGTCCTGTAACATCTTAGAGTAGAGCAAGGTGTTGGCCATCCCCATCCCAGGCTGAGAGTTCCAAGCTGTGTTCAGCAGTTGGTCAACTCAGCAGGACCCAAAAGTGTCCCGGAGTGGAGGGTGCAATGCCTTGGGTTTATCCTTTCACAGTGGGCTCATGGGAAAGGAGGATTGACTTCCCCTTCTCCAAAAGGGCCCCACTGTTTTATTTTTCACTGGCTCCCCCAGTAATGTTGCTGGACCTGCATATTGTCCATGGAGTTTTCAACGATGTGAGATAATAAGTTCCATTTTTGCTTAATTGTCTTGAATTGGATTTTCTATCAGAGGCCTAATGAGCACACCACTGTTTTCTGCTGCCCTGGGCCAGCTGACACATCTCAATCTCTGTGCTTGTTCCTGGCCTCCCCACCCTCTGCACAGCTGCTCTCTCCTCCCAGATCACCTGTTGCACAGACCATCAATGCTTCTCCATGCTGCTGCTCTGCGCATCTGCTGAGCCCAAGGAGTAGACTCTCTCTTAATCCCCTAAAGTGGGGCTGGCTAGTTAGCTCAGTTAGTTATTGTGCAGTACTGATAACCCCGAAATCCAGTGTTTGATCCCTGTACCAGCCAGCCCCAAAAAAAAAAAAAAAAAAAAAATTAAAAATGAGTAAAATAAAAATCCTCTAAAGCACAGCTGAGACCAGGCTGTTAGAAAATGAGCTTGACACCTAGGGAATTAAAGCAGACAATATAATATAGGCATGTCAGTCTCAAAGCTAGACTGGATTCTGTACTCTTCAGGTTCCGGGCTTCTACAGTAGAATACCTCCTTGCCTGCCACCATGTTGTGGAAGCCAGATTAGATGTGGATGAGTGTTTCGGTGGCCCCCAAGCCATGCTCAGGATCTGTACCACATTTTCCTGAAGCTGTTGGAAAGGGAAATTCCATAGTTAGATCAACAGCAACAAAGGAAAACAAAAAATGATGGTACTAATTTTCAAATTCAAATCAGATTCCATTTCTAGCCATCAAACATTTTTTAATTTTATTCATTTATTTTTAATTGACAAATAATACTTGTGTATATTTATGGGGTACAATGTGATGTTTTGAGCTATGTATACTTCATAGAAAGAATCAATTGAGCTAATTAACATATCCATCATTTCACCAACGAATGATTTTTTTTGTGGTGAGAATGTTAAAAACCTATTTTAGCAATTTTGAAACATACAATACATTATTATTAGCTTCGGTCTTCATGCAGTACAATAGATCACTAAAACTTATTCCCTCAAGTGACTGAAACTTTGTACCCTTCAATTACAATATCTTCCCTTTTTCCCTCCCCACCCCACCCTCAGCCTCTGGTAACCACCTTTCTACTCTCTGGGATTTTTTTTATAATTAATTGACATTATTTTTATAGAAGTTTTAGGTTTACGGAGAAATTGAGTAAAAAGTACAGCTAGTTCCCATACCCCCAAGTCCCCCCCGCCACACACACGGTTTCTCCTATTATTAACCTCTTGCATTAGCATGGTACATTTGTTACAATTACAAACCAGTATTGATATATTATTATCAACTCAATTTTGCATTGGGTTCTCTCTTTGTGTTGAAGCATTCTACTATGAGATGCAGTCTAGCCATCAAAATAGTAGAAGGTCAGTCAAAGGACACCTGATTCTATGAACATTTTATTTCATACTTGTAATGACTTTAAAGATGCAAGCATTTCTGTTTCCAGCAATTCAATTAAATAGGAAATTGTAGACCAATCTTGCTTAAGAACATAGATGTAAAGATCGTACATAACATGCTAGCAAAATGAATTCAAGACTGTTATGACCAAATAGAACTTATTGAAGAATAAAACAATTGTTAAGTACTAGAAAATTGAAATTAATTCACAACACTAAATGGTTCAAAAAGAAAAATTATATAATTCTTTCAAGAGATACAGAAAAATTAAATGAAGTTTAGTTCCCTTTTATGATTTTTTTAAAAAACGAACTTTTAGAAAAGTAGGAATTAAAGGGAATTCCTTTAACATGACGAAAAGAACCTATAAATGGTGAAATGTTAGAAAATTTTCCATTAAACTCAGGATCGAGATGTAAATTCCCATTATTACATTTTCTGTTCAATCCTGTCTAGAGGTCATAGCCAGGAAGTTAAGGAAGGAAGGAAAGAAGGAAAGAAGAGAGAGAGATGAAGAAAGAAAGAGAAAAAAAGAAAGAACAGCAAGCAATCTTCAGGAAGAGAATATAGGAGAACATCTTCGTAACCTTGAAATAGGCAAAATTTTATAAACAATACACATATAGCACTAAAATAAAATAAAACAATTGTAAAAGAAAATTGGACATAATAAAAAATTTAAACCTCTGTTCAACAGACACCATTAATAATATGAAAAGGTAAGTTATAGACATGAGAAGATATTTAGAATGTGTTTGCCTGACAAAGAATTTTGTTACAGAATATATAAAGAACTTCTATAAATCAATAATAAAACATTAATCCAATTAAAAATGAGCAAAATATTTGAATAGGCACTTCAAAGAGAAGATATACAAATGGACAATAAGGACATGAGTAGATATTCAACATCATTCATCATCAGAGAAATGCAAAATTAAATTAAAGTTACATTACACTCAATTCAATTAAAATGCAAAATTAAAACCCCTGTGAGGTAACACATCATACCCGAGGGAATGACTAAGACTAAGAAGTCTGATAACACCAGGTGTTGGATAGAATGTGAAGCAAATGGAAGTCTGATATGTCACTGGGGAGTATGTAAAATAGTACTAACCCTTGGATACTGGCAGTTTCATGCGTGTGTCCTTAAAGAGACTTGAACAAGCATGCTCCACAGCATCTTTATTCATGTTAGCCAAAACTGTAAACAACCACGTGTCCATCAAAGAAAAAGGGACAAATACATATATTCATACAGTGGGAATACTGGAATAATATTCAACCATGACAAAGAGCAAGCTACTGACACATTCAAAGAGAGTATTTTTGCTACCTGCAGTTGGAGACTGAGAACTCTTTACCTACTTGCACAAGAAGCACAATGTACCTATGGGTTTTAACCAGTGGCAAAAGATTGTGGGTGTGGGCTTATGAAAGCACAGCCCCCTTGCCTCAGGGCAGGACAACTCTGAAACATCACTTCCACTCTACAACTCTGCTGCAGGAACAGCCTGGAGCTTCCTTGCATGGGCTCTGCCTGGAATCACACCCCGTCCCACTTCCCCCATTCCCATGCTGGCTTCTCCTGGGAGAACTTCTTAATAAGCCACTTGCATATGACTCCTCATCTCAGGCTGTACATCTAGGATCCTGAGCTAAGACATCCCACTATCCATGGGCCAAATTTAATTTTTAAAAAATTGTTTGTGATATTTAATTTTAAAACTGAGTATATTTGTACTGCATTTACTAGCCCTATTTTGTTCTTACCACTTCTTTCTGTTTTAATTGAGTCCTATTTTGTTTACTGATCTTCACTGACCTTCCCTAGAAGGCACTTGTGGGCTTTAGACAGGGAAGTGTAATTTAGGGCCCTTGACAATCTCACCCCATTATACATGTCTGGCTTCATTCCCCACCTCTCTGTCTCAGGCGCCCTCATTTCCTGCCACCACTTATTGTTTTTCCATTTTCTATTTCTACAGGTACTTGCTCACCTTTGTTTCTTTACATATTGTTTGTTTACTACTTTAGGTTCCCCTAGCAAAATCCTATTCATCAAGGCCCTTATCAAATGTCCCTTTCCAGAGCACCACACATTAGAGGAACTGATTAAAGACCAGTGCAGGAGGAAGTTAGAGAGGCAAAGGGTAGGAGGGTCAGAAGGAGAGGTGAGGAGGGGAAGAGAGCAGAGATTTATCTTCTGGAATTCATGGAAGAATGCCAGGAGATAGAAAACCCCTTCAATTCTGTATAGCATTGGTGTGTTTCTACTTATTTCTGGGGAGAAGGTTTATGACGTTCATCTCATAGATATCTTTACTAAGAGACAGAAAAGGAAGTGGGGGAGAGAGAGAAAAAAAGGAAATAAGAATTTTATAACATTTTCTACATTTCAGAACTATGCTTGGGCTCCTACTCACCATGATAACATCATGAGGTCTACAGCTGCTATATTTCCATTTTACAGATAACAGAACTGAGGTTCAGAAGGGTGGAAGTCCCCTGATGACATACATCCTCTCCATGTCAGAGACAAGATGTCCACTCAGGTTTAGGATATGCAAGATCATGCTTTTTATTCTACTGGCTTCTGGACCTAAGGCATCAAGTAGAGATATTTCCCAAAGGCTTTTGTGTGACTTCTGAAGGCCAGAACAGGGCAAGCTGCAGGCAAAGGATAACTGGTCGTGTCCCTTGTCTGCTCATGAAACTAAGGCTGCTTGGGGACCATGGTCACTGCAGTCAGAGCTTGCATTGACAACTTTATTAGGAAAAAATAAAAGTCTATAATAATCAGAGGTCTGAGAAGTTAGTGATAGAGAGAGAGAGAATTAAAAGTCATCAGCGCTATCACAACCCTGTGGCCTTCTTTGATTCAACAAGTATTCTTTATAATCACCTATACTTTAAAGCTGCAGTTCTCAAAGTGTGGTTTGAGGACCAGCAGCAACAGCATCACGTGGGAACTTTTTAGAAATGCAAATTCAGGCTCTACTCTAGACCCGTGGAATCATACTCTGGGGGTAGATCACAGAGATTCATTTTAACAAGCCCTCCAGGGAATTTGAATGCTTGTCTGAGTCTGAGAACCACTGATGTAGTGTGCAAAACTCTCTCATTTAGTTTCTCAGTGGTTACTCTTGGAAACCTTGATTCTGTCTTTCTTTTTCCCACTGTACATTGAGGATGCTAAGGCTTAAAAGGGATGCAATTGCCTGAAAAGAAATCCAGGTGGCTGGCTTTGTAGGACAGCCCTCTTCTCTGAATATGGTGTGTCTCCCACATGTTCTCCTGGTGTCTCTGTGAGAGCCCCACCCACCAGGAGAATCAAAAGAAAGCTTTGCTACCTCCACTGTAAGCATTCACAGGCTTCCTGACAAGCCAATGGATACATAGAACCTTTTATGACCCAAACTGATGTGGGAATGATATATTCAGACCAATACATTTGACTTCAGCTAGGAAAATAATTTGAGTGTCAAGTAGACTTTTGATCCATTAAAGATGTATATTTCCAATAGCTCCATGTCCTCTGCTCTAGGAGTCCTAGGTGACTGCTGCAGTCTCTGTTTCCCTGTGACCCACAGGTATTGGGAGATCCTCAGGGAGGATGTTGGGATACCCCAGAAGCTGGGAAATGGACTCGATGGCATTTGAGGATGTGCCTGTGAACTTCACTCAGAAGGGGCCTTTGCTAGATCCTTCCCAAAAGAAACTCTACAGAGATGTGATGTGGAAAACCTTCAGAAACCTGGCTTCTACAAGAAACAAATGGGAAGACCAGGACAATGAAGATCAGTACAGAAATCATGAGAGAAATCTAAGAAGTTACATGGTAGAGAGACTCTGTGAAAGGAAAGAAGGTTGTCAGTGTGGAGAATCCTTCAGCCAGATTCCAAATTCTAATCTGAAGAAAATTTCTACTGGAGTAAAACCATGTGAATGCAGTATGTGTGGGAAAATCTTCATATGTCATTCATCCCCTCGTATGTGTATCATTTCCTACACTGGGCAAAAACAATATAAATGTGAGAAATATGGAGAGAAGGCATATAAATGTAAACAATGTAGGAAAACCTTTGTTTCTGTCACAAATGTTCAAAGGCACATGGTAATGAGATAGGAGATGCTCAGTTTCCCAGAGTCTGGATCTCAGGCCACTCCACTGAGTCTAAAACCACTCACCAAAGTCTCAGGCCCTTCCTCTGGGCCCTGAGTTACTGTTGCATGTTGCACCTATTTGTAGCACCCATGGGGAGATTGAGACAGCAAAAGGCATTGATCAAATTTAATTGATCAGTGTCCATGGTAGAGCATGTGCAGACAAGGAGTTACATAAGTGTTACATAACCTGGGAACACCACCTTAGTTAAATATTCAGAGACAGCAATGAAATGTTAGGTAGCCAATGATTAAAGGTAGAAGCCAGGGAAAAACAAGGCACCTACTCACTCTTGAGTCAGCCTGCACTTTGCCTGTGAAGTGTGTACTCTTTACTCTTTCTGTTAAACTTTCTTTCATTTTCTACTCTGATTCTGCTCTTGAATTATTTCCTGTGGTGGAGTCAAGAACCTGGTAGGGGACAGGGTCAAAAGGTCAGTGGTTTGACATACCCCAGACCCTCTCCTTTGGTGACAGTAACAGACACTGGAAATGGACCTTATAAATGTGTGGTATGTGGGCAAGCCTTTGCTTTATTCTGTTTATTTTCTATATATAAAATAATTTACATTGGCGGGGTACCTTATAAATTCAAAGGTTGTAGGAAAGCATTAAAATTTCCCAGTTGTCTTTGAATATATGAAATGACTTACACTAGAGAAAAGCCTTATGAATGTAAAAAATGTGGTAAAAGCTTTACTGTTCTAGCTACCTTCAAATACACAAAATAAATCATACTGGCAAGAAACCCCATGAATGTAAAAACTGCAAGAAAGGCTTCAGTAATTCCAGTTTCCTTCGAATACATGCAAGAACTCATACTGGACAGAAACCCTACAAATGTAAGAAATGTGCTGAAGAATTCAGTTTTTTCCAGTGGTTATTGAATACATGAAAAGACATACACTGGAAAAAAACCATATGAATGTAAAAAATAGGTAAATGCTTCAGTTTTTCCAGTTCCCTTTTAAGACATGGAAGAAGTCATAGTGGAGAGAAATCCTATGCATGTAAGGAATGTAAGGAAGCATTTAAATTTCCCAATTCCCTTTGAATACTTGAAAGAATTCACACTGGCAAAAAATCATATATTTATTCTAATAAATGTGGTGAAGACACTGGACGTTCTAGTTCTCCTCAAATACACGAAGGGACTCACACTGGAAAATAACTTTATGAATGTAAAAAATGTGGTAAAATATTCGGATATTTCAGTTGCATTTGAATACATGAAAGAGCTTATGGTAGAGAAAAACACTCTGAATGTAAGAAATGTGGTAAAGCCTTCAGATTTTCCAGTTCCTTTCAAATAAATGAAAGAATTCACATTGGAGAAAAACCCTATAAATGTAAGAGATGTGGTAAAGCCTTCGAATGTTTCTTTTTCCTTAGAAAACACAAAAATACTCGTACTGGAAAGAAATTCTATGACTGTAAGACATTTGGTAAAGCCTTAGATGTTCTAGTTTTCTTTGAATACATAAAAAATATTCGTATTGGAGAAAAAAATGTATAAATGTAAAAAAATGTGGTAACAGCTTCAAATTTTCTAGTAATGTTTGGAAACATGTAAGGAGTCATACTGAAGAGAAACCCTTTTAATGTAAATAAAGTGGTGAAGAATTCAATTTTCCCAGTTGCTTTCAAGAACATGAAAGTACTCACATGGAAGAAAAACCCGACGACTGTTAAAAATGTTGTAAAGCTTTCAGTTTTTTCATATTTTTTGAAAACATTGAAGGACTCACACTGGAGAAATGCCTTATAAATGTAAAAATGTGGTAAGGCCTTCTGCTCCAGTAACATTTGAGGACATGAAAGAACTTATTCTGGAGAAAATATCTATGCACAGAATGTGGAAATGCTTTCATTCCTCTCCTATCCGTTCAAAGACACATGACAACACAGTGTAGTTGGACCTATAAGAATGCATACTGGATTGAAACCCCAGTAGTTTTTAAAAAAATAGGAAATTTTTAAATTTTAATAATTACTTCAAAAGTCATGTGAAAACTTTCACTGGAAAAAAACACTGAATTTAAGTAATGTGGAAAGCCTGACACAGATTTATTGTTGTATCATGCTCGAGAAAATTCAAATGAATGAAACATTTAACATGTTATAAATCTGCTGTGTTTATTAGGTGCTTATTCTTAAGAGGTCCTCTGGATTTTCAATTTCCACTTTTTTTTGCAAGGAATCACTGCAATGAGAATTCCATAGTTACTCTTTAAGCAATAGTACAGAATTTAATAGGTAGTGGTTTTTTTCTTGTCAGTTAGAAATATAATTTTTCTCCATCTAAATATGCGCATAGGTTTACTTTTTATTGAGTCATTTGTTCTGTGATTAATCAGTTATCGAAAAATAAGTGTTTGTTAATTGTTGGGATTTTCTTACTGCCTTATGTGGCAAGCTCTGGGTATCTCTCACCTGTTATGTATATTCCACCTTTTTTGCTTGTGGAAATAACTACTCTTTTTTTTACATAAAGAAATTCATTCATTTTTTTCCTCCTAATAAAGAATTTGTATAAATTTGAAAAGGGGAAAAAAAAAAAAATATATATATATATATATATATATATATATATATATATATTACATTTCCCCCAGAGAAATGAAATAGCCAAGTGTTTTTAAAAATGTAAAGTGCTTTAAAAAAATTTCAGTAGTGCTACCCTTTTGATTAGCATCTACTATGCACTGCTAAAAAAAAGAGGAAAATAACTAAGTGATGTTTCCAATTTAATCATGATCACTATTTCTCTCTTAACCCTTCAGTTAATTTCTGTTGATCTACAACAGTGGTTTTCAATCTTTGCTGCACATTAGAATCCTGGGAAATTTAAACTCCTGATGCCCAGGCCCTAAGCCAGACCAATTAAATCAGAATGCCTGATGGAGGAACCACATATTTTTTAATACTCCAAGTGTTCCAGAACACAGCCATGTTTGAGAATCACTCTAGAAACTCCAGTCTGCTTAGCACGGTCTACAAATGACTAGATGTTCCAGCTCCTGCTTAGCTGTGCAAAACTTCTCCCCAGAGCTCAGCATCCTGACCTCTTTCTGGTCAACTGCATTTCAGTGGCTTCATCACTCCCAGGACTTTCCATCTGCTGTCGCTCCTGCCAGGATGCTCGCTTTAGCAGCTCATCCTGTTTCTGACTCATTGGCATCCTTCATGTCTCAGCCCAAATGTTTCCTCCTCTAAAAGCAGTATGCTGGCCCCTTCAACTAAAGTCATGTCTGATGTCATTCTCACCTATTACCTAGTTTATCTCTTTCGAAACATATTTTACAGACTTGACCTTATATTTATCGACTTGAGGGCTGTTGGTTGTGCCCCATCTTAGGGCAGGATCCAGAAAGCAGAGGCTTTGCTTTTCTTGCTCACTGACATATCCCCAGTATCTGGAAGGATGTCTGCTTCAATAGTTATTCCTTGGACAAATGAATAAAGAAGAATGAATGAACTGAGAGGGTCCCAGTGATTATTCTTTGGAACTTTAATCATATTCAGTATTCAAACTCCAGTGTTCTGAGTCCAGATTCATTGATTTTTTTTTTTCCAACTCAGTCTCACCGACCATTTCTGCTTTCATTCTATTCACACATGTTTAAACCAACAAGGTTAGAAGAGACTCACTGTTCTTAATAAGGAAGCTGGGAGTTGGAGACTTGGAGTACACCTTCTGTGATATGGCAAGGAGTAGGCGGGTAGGCACAGCACAAAACCAGCTGTGTAAATAGCATCACCTCCAGCCCAATTTAAATGAAGTCAGTAAATTATGCCTTCAGACCCGAAACCATTTATTTCACCATGCTGGAGAAACAAAAAGGAGTGTGCAGAGAAGCAATTTCTCTGCCCAAGTATTTCATTAAAAAATGAATGTAAGGGGCCCCCACGGGAGATATGACCGTGGGACATACTTTTCTTAAAAAATGGAATAATCACATTTTCGTTTACCTAGTCCAGTCAGTTCTCACCATTAGCAATAATGGAGGGTCATGAGCTGGGATGAACTTCAGCCTGTCACATGCCCTGGAGGAGACACAGAGGGGCAGGAGAGCCTCTGCCAGCAGAAGCAATAACACCCTTGTTTATAAGTCACCTTTGTCAACTCTTGGGGGATAACTATTATGAAGGCGCTGTTAATATTTTTCTCCCTCTCCATAGTTTCTGACAATGGAAATACACCTGTGGATATATTTTGTTGGCTTAACATGCACTGTAGAACCAGCATTTGCTCTTTTGCTGCACAAAATAAAACAACCTCATACAATATGAGTACCAGAGAAGGCTAAGTCTGGGCAACCATTACTGAGGGTTGAATATCAGTATCTACCTAACTAGCATTTATTTTTAAAGAATGTTTAGAGGGGCAGGGGGTTATTTAACAATCATAATTTTATTAAGCCTTGTTATAATTCCAAGAGCAAATAAAAAGTTTTTGTTTCCATTTGACAGAAGAGGAATCTGAAAAGAAAGGCTATGCCACTTGTCTATGATCCCTTAGTTATTTAGTGGCAGAGCTGAGATTCAGACCCAGGCCAAGCACAAGTCATAATACACCATAGACTTAAGGAGTCTCTATGAGTGCTAATAAAAATAACAGTAATAGCTATTTATTATCATCAGGTATATGACAATGCTATGAAAGGTGCATTACACATATAATCTTATTCAAATCTCACAGTAAGTCATTTAATTCTCACCACAACCCTATCAAGTAAAAAATATTACTTTCTCTTTATGGATAAAAATACCAAGGGTCAAAAATTTTAATGGCTTGTTTAAGGTAATACTCAGTAAGTGGCAGAGCTTTCATTCGGACACATATCGTTCAACCTCTTTTTGCTCTTCCGTAGTAATCCCTATGAACAAGACTAGAAATCACCATGCTTCTCATAGCACCATGAACATCAAGCCCTAAGATTTGAAACTTGATTGGGCTACTAAGTCCTCATGCCATCTTTGGATGAGTCCTCTCTCCTTTCCAATAGGTTGTTGGGCTGGACTCTGTCTACTGCATCTTAATTCCTGGTCTAGTGCTCATTTCCATCACACACAAACTTGGACAAAACACACAACGACACCATCTGGCAAGCTGTCCAGTGGGGCTCTTTCAACGGTGAGATCACCTGGTTTAAAAAATTAAAGATGAAAGCAAACCCCTCCTGGACACAAGTCTCAGAAAGACAAAAGAACAGGAGTGGCTGTTGGAGACAAGCAGGAGACAGTCCCATGTCTTTGTTACTGTCACTCCCTGGAAGAGGGGCTGTGGGCGAGTTCCCCACTCCACGCACTGTTCACAAGGGCATCTGAGAAAACAAACTAAAACCAAACAAAAAAACCTGGAGCTGAGAACATAATTATATAAACTTGAAAAATGAAGCAAAGACCAAATTAAGGCAGTAAGCCTTAGGCACAAGTACACGTGTAGAGCTGTAAGCAAATCTCTTGTAGCAGCAAGTAAAAAGAAATATACGGAGATCTTCTTATATTGGGGGGAGGAGATATAGGCAGTAGCATGGAGGCAGAATCCAAGGGTTTTGGTTTCCCCACAGTGCCCCAAACAGACACCACGGTGACAGCAGCAGTGGCTGACCGTTCCCACAGGCTGCATCCGAGCGGGACCTGTGCTGTGCACTTTGTGTGCATCAACTCACAGAGCCACACTCAGCCCCATGGTGGAGGCACTACCATCATTGCATAGAGGAGCAAATGGACTCGGATGCTCAAACCTCGTCCAGACCACGCAGCTAGTCAGCAATGAAACCAGGATTCAGAACCAGGCCATGCTGAGCTCTTGCTCTTAACCACTGTGATAGATTAGTTTAAGAACAGCTCTTGTCATTGACTGTAGTCCAGACAAGTGGAAACCCTCTTCCGTCAAGAGATAAGACAGTGTGCTCAACTACAGTGGCTGAATTTGTAAATGTGGCCCTCTCTGCTTTCTTTCTCAGTCCCACACTAAGTACTGCCTTTGCCCAATTTCTTAACCACCTCTGCTAAGTCCTTGTCCTCCCTCCTTAGTATGTGTGACATTTGTTTCCTCCCCTATACTCACACTTCTTTATTTGGCTATTGGCAGCCTATTGATAAACTAATTGATTCATTGATCTTCAACATCTCCCGAGTGCATACTGAAATGCCACACTCAGTCTGAGGTGCTGAGCACAAAGAGGGGTACAGGGCGGGGTGTAGTGGGAAGCACAGGACACCCCCAGGGAGCTCATGGAACAGTGAGGGAAATGTGTAGGCAGGCAGATGGGGTGAAGCAGAGGAAGAGTACTCAGAAAGAGCCCCAAAGCTCCCCCACAGGAAGGACATTAGGTTCTCTACAAGTGATGGATGTTGGAGATTAAAGACTGTTCCATCTTGTCTAGGATAGTGCACAAAGAAAACCTGTGATGCTCAAACTCTGCCATGCATGAAAATCTCTGGGAGACTGGTGGAAAACACAGAGCATAGGCCTCATGAGCTCCTAGGCTGTAGATTCTAATATGATGGTCTGGGACCTATGAGGAACCTAATTTAGCAAAAAAAAAAATCAAGGTGATTTCATTTCAGGTGGTCTGAACTGCAGCAGGCAGGCAATAAATACTTGCTAATAAATACATACAAACATACCTACATAGATGTTATAGAAATAGACAAATACACGTTTATTAGCAATTCCATATGGACAGTATTTCATACTCCCCCCAATATAGTTACTGCATGAGCATCACTGGGAAAAAAATTCCACTTACCTGGAACCCTAGGAACAACTGAAATAAAAGATAAACACACTTATCTCAAAATTGTAGTAAGAGGTTGTATAAGTACATTTCTGTTTCTCATAACGGAATACCTGAAACTGAGAAGTTTATAAAGAAAATCAAATTTGTTTCTTACAGTTTGGTAGGCTGGCAAGTCCAAGGTCCAGGGGGTCCATCTAGTGAGAGCCTTCTTCTTGGTGTGAACTCTCTGCAGCATCCCATAGAGATGCAGGGTGTCATGTGGGGACAAAATGGCAAAAACAAGCGAGAAAATCTTCTCACTTGCTGTCCTTATAAAGCTGTTAGAACCACACCCATGACAATCCATTAAACCATCAACCCATAACTCGAAGAATGGATCGATCCATTCATGAGGGCATAGTTCTTACAATCTAATCACCCCTTAAAGTCCCCACCTCCCATCACCGTATTGGGGGTTAAGTTCCAACATGATTGTTGGGGGACATCCAAACTACAGCTGAGTCTTTATGAATAACAGCATAAATTTTCACCATTGCAAATGTGACTTGAAACATCTGTACTGAGTCCCCAAGAAGGCCTGAGTTGGTAGACCTTGCTCCCCTTCTCCTGCCCACAGTGCTTAATTTCTCATCGTAATTGGCAACCCAAGGCCAGTGCCCACTTTGATGATTCACTAAAATCTGCAGCCCATGCTGTATATTAAAAGCACCACAATTTTTTTAAAAAAATTTTCTTCCATTGAACCGTCATTGCTCCTCTACTTAGATGCTGACTGTGCTTCTCCAGCTAATAAACCAGCCCCAAAATCTTGATTGATCTTGATCTCCTAGATGTCCGCATATTCCATAGATGTTATTGTCTAATTAGTCACCCATTCACCAAAACTTATCTAAAGTAGTTATTCATGCATGCTGCAACTATTTATTGAGCAACTACTACATGCCCAACACTGTTTCAGGTACTGTGTACCTTGTAATGGAAAGTCAGACATAGTCTTCCAACCACAGAGAGCTTGGGAAGACAGACATTAAAAAATATATACAAATAATTAACAATATGAAGTAGTTTGAAGGGAAACTAACAGGGCATGGAAATAGAAAAATAACACAAGTGATAGTTTAGGTGAATCTGAGGAGTTAGAAAACAGAACACAGCATCCCCAAAAGGCCCTGAGTCTGGAAGGGGCGTGGTGTCTTTAAGAAACTGCAGATCAAGGTGAGCGGATGGTGAGAAGAGGGAGGAATAGTGTGAGACCAAGTTGAAAGGTAAGATGGGCTACATGACCCGAGACCTTGTAGCCATGGACAGTGCATTCCAATTGAACATAAAATGCAGTGGAAAGTCACAGAAGGGTTTGAGCAGGAATGTGACATGACTTGTTAAGATCCCTCTCATGTGAATATGCCACATTCTTTATCCATTCATCAGGTAATAGATATTTGGGTTGTTTTCACCTTTGGCTATTATGAATAGTGCTGCTATGAACATTCATGTACAGATTTTTGTTTGACTACCTGTATTCAGTTCTTTGGGGTTTATACCTTAGAATGGAATTGCTGGGTCATGTCTTAATTACATGTTTAACTTATTAAGGAAATGCCAAATTTTTCCATAGTGACTGCACCATTTTACATTCCCACCATCAATGTATGAGGGCTCTAATTTCTTCACATGCTACAACTTAGATGAAGCTCAAATGCATTATGCTAAATGGAAAAAGCCAAACACGAAAGACCATGTATTGTATGATTCGTGGTCATTGCATTGTCCATTCATGGTCTGGGCATTGTACGAAATGTCCAGAACAGACAAATCTGTTGAGACAGAAAGCAAGTTAGTGGTTGCCAGGGGCTGAGGGAGAGGCAGAATGAGGAGTGACTGCTTAGTGGGGGCAAGGCTTTTTGGGGTGAGGAATTAAAGTCCTGGTTCTAAGTCCTGAAATTAGCAGTGATGGTTACAAAACACTGAGGATGTATTGAATGCCACTGAATTGTATACTTTAATATGATTGAAATGGTATTTTTATATACTGTAATTTTTTTTAAAAAGGATGTCTGACAAGTGCAGGGAGAATTAAGTAGGAGGGAAAATAGAGAGGGACGTAGAAAGAGATGCATGGCGCTGACTTCAGTAGTCCAGGTGAGAGGTGATAGCATAGTTCTGCAAAGGGGAATGGAATTCTATCCGACTGACACCTTGTTCTTTTTTAATGCAACTTGTTTCTCATAAATTTGATCCCTTGTTGTTCCTTTTTAATGCAACTCCTTTTTCTGTTGCCCATAAATTTAATCCTCACGTTCACTGGTTTATCCCTAGGTCTCTCCTCCCACTGAGTCCTCTGTCATACTGGAAGCATCCATGTCTTATTACATTTGTTAAATAAATAAAATAAATCAGTAGCATCAGATAGCTTAAGGCCATGTGTGCAAACCTGCTGAGCAGCTTTCCTCATTATATCCTTCCTCCCTGTTTCCTATCCCAGCCAACTTAGGGTCCCAGTCTTCACAGAAGTAAGAAGGCCCTAAAATCAATACAGTATTTAACGGGAAGGCGCTGAAGTGTGGCCAGCCCAGAAGCAATCTGCTGACTCAGAAGCATCAGGAGGGTTTCTTAGGCCTGGATGCTGCTGGCCCGAGCAGGAGTGGAAGCCCCAGACAGACAAATTGCAGTCATCAATCCCAGGGAAGAAAGACTTGCCTCCTACCTCCTGTATCAGCAGGAGGGAGAAAGAGTTGCAACCTTGTAGCTCTGTCTCTGAAATGGTAATGAGGATCATTCCCGACATTGGATAACAGTGGACTTGAAAGCAAGTCAGAAATCACCGTGTGTTTCCTGTTAGCAGCCTGACTTATATGTTGCAGGGTCAGCACAGGCCAGGCCTGTTGGTGTAACTTTGTGGAGAAGGTGCCATGAACCCATTAATATGGACTTTGCCTCCTCCAACCGTAACATGGATAAGCATGCTGTCATCACTGTGTAGCAAAGATCAGGTACACAACAGACTTGTGCAATCATCATTCACTACATTCTCCTCTCATATAATATAACCTTGCACACTAGTTACACTGAAGCTTGGTGCTTGACTTCATTGCATTTCATTATGTTTTTTAAAAAGCATTTTATTAGATATTCCTCAGTAGAAAGCAAAGTAGCAGGAGGATAAGACTATGGTCTTTAAAGTTGTGCAAACTGATATTTACCTATTGGCTCTACTGTGTCCTAGTTGAGTGACTTTGGGAAGGTTACTTAGACTCTTAAAGTCACAGTTTCTCATCTGGAAAATGGACATGATGGTATCTACTTCATATAACTGCTGGGGAGTATATGATATACTTGTATTAAGTATGTATTACAGTCCCTGCATACAACAAATGTTTAATAATTTTTTTCCTGTTATTATTGGAATCATTGTTTTATGCAAAAGTAGAGAATTCCATTGATATACTGATCTCACAGAGGATCAGTGAATGTCAGCATCTGAAAATAACTAACTTACTTTGTTCTTAACCTTTTTCTTACCTGAACCCATGTTCAGTACTGACCAGGAGTCCTGGCTTGAGTCAAAGCTATATTTATTCTAGTTCTAGTGGGGAGAGTGCCACCATGAACCCTGGAGAAGGGACTTACCCATAGGAGAGAAAAGTGAGGCCCACCCATAGGTCACTTGGAACAAGGGAAGGGGGATTTGGAGAGAAGCTCAGTGCTTATCCCTCTGGACACCCTCCTGGTGTGACTCCCTCGAGTCTTAATCTATTGTGTATGTCTCAACCCAATCCAACAGAGAGGGTACTTTCCTGGAAGATTCTTTCAAAGGACATGCCTAGTGAAATGTTCTCCCTCCTTTTGTGACCCATTGCTCTAGAAAGCCATGATTACTGCAGAGTGATGACTTATGGGTTTATGTTGTATAGTAGGCACAGGGCTGAAGAGAGGTTGGAAACCACCTCACTAAGGTGAGGGGCTTTCAAGAAAGCTTTTACTGCAAGTGAAATCTAAAGGCTGGATTAAGTGAAAGAATGTTTATACCAGCTTAATTCATAGTGAGCCCAAACTGGAAATATTTAGATGTCCATCAATAGTAGAATGATGAATATGCTTTATGATTTCATTTATACAAAGTTCATAAACAAGCCAAATTAATTGATGGCAATACATGTGGGAACAGTGGCTACCTTATTAGGCAGGTGACTGGAAGGGGTACAAATGGAGTGCTGGAATGTTCCATTTCTTGATCCACATGGTGGTTACACAGATGTTTCATTTCATGAAACTTATTTGGGTTCTAAATTTAGGATCCATGCACTTCTCTGTAGGAGGGTACTTCAAAAAGTTCATGGAAAGATTTGTATTATCTTTCAATTCTATTTTTCCATGAACTTTTTGAAGTGCCCTTTTATGTGTTATTTTTCAAAAACAGAGAGAGAGAGAGAAGAAAAGAGGAAGTTTACTTAAGGCTAAAGCACTGGCTTCCTCAAATCTCCATGAAGCATTGAGCAGATTAGGATCTGTGGCTTCAGCAGACATGGACAATGGTGGCCCAGTGCCAGGGCCAGCACCCTCAGTACCGCACAACAGGGGTTTTCAGTGGGCAGCAGCATCACAGGCCACAGAAGTCAGGACATTAGGAGATGCTACATGAGCTCAACACGTCACTTGGTGGAGCCCACATATGTAGACACGCCACATTTCAATTCTCCCAGGAAATATTTAGGGAGGGCTTGGAACACCTTAACCCAGTGGGTTCATCCACATAGGGAAAAAGTTCCAGTTTTAGAAAGATACTGTGGCTCTGCTTTTACCCTCAGTCTGGTGACAACTAAGAAATCTACTTTGAAATGTTTTGTGAAGAGGTCATCACAAAATGGATGTAGCAAACAGTTGGATAACAACTATTCAAGAAATGTCCATCCCCATTTCTATCATGTTAAATTAAACTCATTGAGACACAATAAAACAATTTCCTCTAATTTAATATAGCTAAATGAAGAATTTAAGTTTCTGAGCTGTGGACATGAAAAATTATTCACTCACAGCACCATTGCCCTGTTGTCTCTAAGCATTAATCAATGGACATATATTAAATTTGGTAACCACACCTACTTCACTGAATATGGAGATTTTTCTAAAACTTTGATATTACAAATATCACTACAATACAATTGTTATGTATAGTTTGCTTTTTTTCCCTCTTTTTGGGATATCACTAATAATTTATTAGAATTAATTCCTATAAGTAGGATTACTAGGAATAATGATTTGGGCATATTTAAGGCCTATGAAATTTACTTCTTGAATTAAATTATAAATTTCACTGCCAGAGTTTATTTTTAGCTTGCTTTTCTTTTGTTTTATTGTGTTTATTCATATATTTTTTATTTGCATGGCAAGGTTATTTGGAAAAAGTCAGAAGGGCTTCGTCCCCATGTCGAAACTCTGGCCTAAGTGAGCATTTTGGATTCATAAAGAGAGACAATTCTGCAGAAGGTGAATTTTATGGCTGTGAGTTTAGCCAGGCTCTTGAAATAGGAACAACCACATGCAGCCCTCTCTCAATATTTCTAGCCAACCAAAATCAGACTTCGTATTCAAACCATGTCTGGCTGAATTACTTCCAATCTAAAATGGCTTTGAAATTTTTCATATTAATGGATTTGAATATAAAAAGTAATAAGAGAAATCTATAGACCTATATAATTTTAAAGTTTTATGTACGTGAACCTAGAAATATAAGAAACGTAGCTTATGCTGATGGATAATATTCACAATGTAAGAAGATCTATGATGAAACCTGGGTGCTGGAGAAGAACTTGTCCAATTGTATGGCTGGTTTTTTGAAGGGCATGAGAAGGAGTTTAAGGCAGGAGACATTGCAGCAGACCAAAGAAAGGAAGAAAGTATGGAACCATCTAATATTTACTTTGCCTCTAGGAGAATACTTGAAAACCTGTACTCCTCTTACAATTGTCATACAATAATCTCCAAATCCTCATATTTCAAAAATTTTTCCTAAGGAAGTTTTCAAATGTTTTATTAAAATGACACTGATTGAGTTGGAATTTTAAAAGCAAAATAATTGAGAAAAACAAAAAGTAAAGAAAAAATATAGATGTAGCAATTATAAGGGTTACAATGTTTCTGTGATTAATTCTAAAATAGGATTCTGAGCTCCCTGGCATCCCAGATAAAGAAGGAAACACGGTTCAGTTCAAATGAGATGAGAAATCTCAATTCTGTAATTGAGTCATAGAAGAAACTTAATTTCTGAATGAAACTTCTTTTCTGGGCCATTATGAAAGGGACACAGGAAAATATGAAGGTCAATATTACCTGCTAAAATTTTACTGCAAGTGCAGATGTTGAATTCATTCTTTGGGCTTTCAGAGCAACTTTCAATTAAAGTTGGAGGTATTGGCTGCCATCCAATTTAGCAATGGCAATTCTGTGAAGACTAGGACAATATATTTCAGGTTTGTAATAAGAGTACTACAAAGACCTCTCTCACATCTCACATTCAGGTTTCCAGGGAATGATCCTTTAGCTCAGGGGTCAACCTGGCCAAAGGTAAAGCACCTATAGACAAGGTCATCATGACATTTAGAAATCGGTGTTTCACAAAACTGATTATCAGAATCACCTGTGGTTTTTTAGGGTTTTTTTGTTTGTTTGTTTGTTTTGGGGTTTTTTGTTTGTTTGTTTTTTGACACTGAATCAGAGACACTAAGGATAGTGCCTAGGAATATGTATTTTATTTTTATTTATATATTTTATTTTTATTTATATTTGTATTTTATTTATATTTATATCCCCAGATGAATCAACAGCAGAGAGTTGGGGTCAGCATTTAGAAACAAATGGTTGAAAAGGCTCTTCCTGAAGACTTTCTCTGTGTTCTGTCTCTTGGCAGAAGCCAAGTAGCAAATGAGGAGAGACTGGGACCCCTGAAGACCATCTATAGTAAAGGTCACCTCAGGTGGAAGATTAAGGATGAAAGTTTCATCCTAAGTGCTGCTTAGGGGGCTTTATGGTTGGGATAAGAAAGGACAAGAGTTCAGGCCATGAGCCCACCACCCTGGCATGCCCCTCTTGCATTCATGAGGCCCAGATATTCCCTGCAAGGCACAGGGGCCCATTAAAGTCATTCTTTTCCCAGGGCAATGCCTGTCTTTTCTGGCAAATTTTGATAAATGCAATGCCAAGTTGAGCAGTGTGCAACCACCATAAGCAATATTAATCAAAGAAGGGGCTGGTAGATCTCTTGGGTACTTTTGTAGCGAGGAAAAATAATCACATGTCTGATTTCTTCAAATGACCACATTTGTTGGACCACTTTTTTTTCCTCTAACCTAACAATCAGGCTGCCTGCAGTCCAGTAGTTAGACTGCTATCATTGGCTCGTGTGTAAAAAGCTGTCCCTGTAGGCCTATTCCTGATTTGTATTCTCTCCAGGTCCCCGAAATACTAAATAAATAAAAGCGAATGGCTTTTAATGAAAGCCTTAGTTTCATCGGTTTAGCTTTTAATTGTGTGACAGTCAAACACACACACATATCACATCTCGAGCTGTTTATTGGAATTACAAACCTTCAGCCTAAATGTCAAGCTATACCACAGAGAAATGTGAACAGCTCAGTTTATTAATGGCAAGTTCGAAGGTTGGTCCCATCACTCACTGCAATGGGGACTCCGGCTTGCTCAAGCTCTCAGCTTCTGACACAGATCAACATGATCTCAGTGTTGACATAGACTGGCTTAGAAACCCAAGGCACAGGAGAAACTGGTAAAACCCCTGTGCAGACTCTGAGTAACCTGCATGCAGAAACTGAAGCATAAAGACAAGAGGTACACCTGTGTTGGCTTGGATTAAAAGGCTTACCAGTGTTACCTCTTTTGGGTCTATTTACAACAGATTTGGCATTGAGCAATGCCTGAGCCTTCTTTTGCTCATCAGAAAGTAGCCATAATATCATCTGCCTCTATAGGCTGCTGTGAAGTTTTGACATAACATGTTTTAGTATTTAAACAAGTGTCTGACACATAGTAGATTTCCAAGACAATGGTGATTAGTTTAATTAAGATAGAAAACGTTTTTAAAAATGTGTAGGGTATGGTCTAATCTTGAGTTGAGTAGTTAATTCTTTAGTTTAGGAATTCAAGACAAACATTTATAATAAAGACCACATCTGGACGAAGGCCTATGAGGCACATACAATAAAACAGTAGAAAGTTCAACACCAAGTCAGACAAGACATACTACAATGTTGACCCCCACAGTCCTACTGATACCCCAGATCAGAACAGGTCAACCTGGACCTAAAAAGCAGAAGTCACCTTTCCTCTTTCCGTTGTCATGTTGTTAAGGTGACAAAATGCCAAAGGGGCAGGAAGCTATGGGGAAAGAACAATGGCACAATGGCAGCTGCCAACAATGGGCCTCAGAACAGGCTACCCTAATGCTTAATGCTTAATGCTTAATAAGCTGGACATTATAAGTTTGTCATACCTTCTTCTCCATATGGAAACAGCAAAAAAAAAAAAAAAAAAATTGGCAAAAATAAATAATCTCGGGTCAATAAACATATATAACCACATAGGTATCTTGCGCATATAAATCCCTTAATATTTTTATCAAGAGAAGTCAAAAAACAAGCAGCCAAGTAAAGATGGGTACCCTCACATTTTTTTAAGAAATTAAGGAGAATTCAGTCTCATTGATCTGCAATTTACAGACCCAGTGCCTTTGCTTTATATGTTTCTACCCACATCCCCTTTAGATGTTATCTCCCCTTCAGCCCCAAAGAATAGGAACCTGCTTATCAGAAGAAGGAAGAGATATTTGGCTGCTACCAGTAAATTAACAGCAGTTACTAAAAATGACTCAATTAAATTCTTGTCCAAAAAATTTTATTGGTTTTGAAATAGAAGCAGAGAAGGGTTTTCTGGATTCCTTAGGGTCTCAAATATAACTCTGTGACCTGGAGTTGACTTTTCTCTTATTATGGCAAGTGGGAAATTGGAAGGTCTTAATGTATAGCACTGTTTATCGATGTAACACCAAAGAATGGTCATGCTAAGGCCATGACCTCTTAACCATAAGTGTTTGCCCCAGCCCTGAGGTTCACCCACCCTGAACAACACACCTTTGAGGGCCCAAAACATGTCCATAAGCTGCATGTACTGTGGGCCTAGCATCTGCAACATCATGAACACTGTCTTTATAGTTCATGTCTCACAACATTCCTCTTCCACTGGGTGGATGAGAAAACAGATTCAGAGAAATTAAGTGATTTGCTCAAAGACACATGGCCAGTGAGTGGCAAAACCGAGGCCTGAACTTAATCTGCCACTCCATAGCGGGTGCACTAAACCTGGACTTCATTCTGCCTCCCCATTCACTGCTATTGGAACATAAATACCATTCAGAGGGTAGTAAGTCTTTCCTGTTCTCCCGCTTGTGTACCACCAACTCTGGCCCTTGACTGGCCCTTGATCAAGAACTCCATCTCCAACACCATGAGAGGAAGAGGAAGGGCATTTAGATAAGAGGAAGGATTTGATGCTCCTAGGGCTAGAGAAAATACCAGACATTCAGGGCAAATCTCTGCTTGGAAAACTCTTATGATTTGTACACGTACACCAGGCATTAGAGTTAAAAAGTCATTTTTAAAACAAACAAACAAAAAAAGCTATTTTATTTTCATAAAGGTATAAACTTGAAAATCAAGTGGGAGGCTCACATTTTCTTTTCTAGGTTCCTTCTTTAGTGATGTCAGAGAAGAGACGGAGGAATGATCCAGGGAGCATACAGCAACATATCTGAAGAAAGGAGAAACACTAACACCTCATTTAATGCCCTGTTACGACTGAGGAGCTCTTCTGTGTAATCAAATGTTTTAGCATAAATACATCGCCACAAAATACAATAGAATTGAATTCAAAGTAAAGATAGGCACAGTCGATGAGAATTTCCAATTGTATTATATCTAGGCTCTTTAGGAACCAAGGGTTCCTTTAGGACAGGAAGGATCCTTTCAGAATGTTCCCGTTGCCTCCTTCATGAAGAATGTTCTATGTTCTGCTGATTTGGGAGTCACGTAATGTCCAGCAACCCTGTCTTAAACTCGGTGTGGAAAGCACAAATGACAAGAGCAGTCAACCTCTGAGTTAAACCCAGGCATGACTTCTTGTGTCTGGACCCCTGTAGCCTTCCTCTGATTGCGCTGTCACTATTGATTGCTTTTCCTGGGGACTGGCTAATGACTGCAGGAAACCTGTAAACCTGTTCCATAATGATCAGCCTCAATGGTGACCAACCTTGACCTCACAGTGGCCCAAGCAATGCAGTATAGAAGAAAAGGAGTGTGTGTGTGTGTGTGTGTGTGTGTGTGTGTGTGTGTGTGTGTGTGGTGGTGGTGATGATATAAGGCAAGACAGGAAAACAAAATTATTCAGCCTCTTTGTTCGTGGCTAGCACACACTACCAAGAAAAGATGGGGCTGGACAAGCAAACCCAAATAACAAATTCTCATTGAAATCACTCTAGAGCATACCATCCCCCCCACCCCCACCCCCACATACCCTATCTTCAGGCCTAACCACTCACCTGCACCTGGCCCTGAGTCTTAACTCCATACTTTAGCTTTAGTGCCTGCCTTTGGCCCCTGCAGGTTTGGACCACTCTGTGTCCTGACCTGGCTATCTGAAATTTGCCTGGACATTTTAACTGAGAAATCTACTGCTCCCCTCAAAGTTCCCCAAGGCTCCAATGAATCTCGATTTGCTTTTAAACCCACAATAGCAAAAATCGAGCTGGGGCATGGGCTGTGCTGATGACTTTCCAGGCTGGGCTAGGTACGGAGGTGCCAGCAAATTCCTCCACACCTGCATCCTTGCTGGCTCCTCTCCCTTCTCCTTCTCATATTTCAACAGAGGCTCAATTTGGAGATTTCTAGACCCTCAACCCCGAAGCTATTTTTACATCTCTGTCAAATCTCTTCCTAATCGCCCTCCTTTGAAAAAGACCCTTATAAATCCCATTATAACGGCAGGAATACAAGATACTGCAAGGGTAGAAAGGGATTGGGCAGCACATGTCCTACAGCTGTCACCATTTGGAGATCAGAAAGCTGGTGAAATTTTTTAAAAGGCAGCCACACTGCCATACATTGCATGCATCTGTCTTATGTATGTTTTAACTGTCTAATAAGACCATTCTTGTATTTCTCTCTAATAAAACATAAGTAAATTTTTTAAATTAAATTAAAGTTAAGTCTTTTTAAATTAAACTCTGTGACTCCTGGAATATACACCAACTTGAATGTCCCATGTACTTATTCAGAGGGTCCCCATCCTTATGAATGCCCCAATTTAAACATGAATATGATGAGGGAGAAGGAGGAGGAGGTAGACTGCAGATAAGTCACCAAGCAATAACATACAATGTGACATGTGTCCTCACTGAAAAATCACCAAGGGCTGGAGGAGCTCAGGGAAGAGTCCTAACTCAGACTCGCTGAATAAAATAACACTGTGAAAGTAACATCTGAGCTGAAGCCTGAAGGATGAATGAAGAGCCAGATATAGAGAGACAAAGTCAACCTGAGGCAGGAGCTGTGCTGATGACATAGGCTCCAGAATGTGCCCAGGTCCAGAGACCCATGAGGGTGCAGTGAAAGAAACCTGATCTCATTTTTTGGTGAACCAAGAGAGCCAAAGGTGAGGAACAAATCTACCGAGGTGACCAGGGCAAAATTATGAAGACTATTTATATCAGCTTGTAATAACCTGCATAGTCCACCCCAGCTCTAAACCAGGAAGATGCAGAGTCACCCCATCCCCTTTATGTCTGATAAATGGGGTGTTTGGCTACTTATGGACCTTTCGGGATTGCCATCACCTAGAGTATAAAATTCATACTCTTAAGTTTTTTATTAAAATTTCATTAAATTTTGTAACTCACCCATTCAGACTCATCTCACCGCATCCTTATTCCCCCAGACTCCTTGATACTGATACCACTTACCAGATTTCTCTTGAGTTCCTGACATTTCACACTCCGTTCCTACCATGATGTCTCTGTATGTGCCCCCCTGCCTGTTATTGCTTCTACATGTTCATGTTCTGTTAGCTCGTGCCTGCACAGTCTTTCAAGATTCAACTCAATGCCACCTCCTCCAGGAAGCGCCTTTACTTCCCCCAGCAAGAATTAGCCACCCTCTCTTCTGCACTTGCACAACGCTGCCGGTGTTTTCTCTAGACATGTCTTTGTAGGACTGGACTTCAAGCTCTCCATTTTGTTACACAGGGTCTTCTCACACACACTTAGGTAAATACAAAGTACTTTTTTAATATCAAGAAATGACAGTTGGCTCATCATTTCACATACTGTGTAGAGCAAGTCATAATTATAATTTGTAATTATTTTATGTATATTCATGTTGACTTGTTGTTTGGTCTGCATCCCCAAATAGACTCTAAGATCTTTCAAGAAAGGAAACATATTTTTCTCGTTCATTTCTATATTTTCAGTGTTTAATTTTAGAGCATGAAACATATTAAGTGCATTCATGGATATTTGCTGAAAAACACAAATAATAGAAACAATGTACACAGTGTCCGCCTTCACCCACCCCACATGCACGTGCACATGCACATGTATGCACAAAGCCCCTAGATCCTCTTTAATTTTCCTGCTAAGGGTTAAAAAATACAAGCAAATGGAGCACCCCCCTCCCCAGCCACCTTGTGTGCACAAGCGCACACACATCCATACAAACCCTTCCTAATCCTCTTTAATTTCTTGCTAAGTATTCTTGGGTCAATGAAGACAGCAGTTTAATGTCCAAAATGCCTTTTTTGAATGTCCAAGAAAAACTCAAACTTTTTATGGTGAGTTATTCAGACTGGTGGAATTCAACAAGACAAGACAGTCACTGAGGATTTACTGTTGACTTTACCACTGACCTTTGAAAGGCATTCAACATACCAATTAGAAACTGCACATTTGTGGAACTCAGTAAAGTAATAGATGACTGAAAAAACCCTTTTCTCCAATTCACTGTTGACTTTCCAATCTGGTGCCCAAATTTCTGCACACACTTTCACTAGGAAAACAATGAAAGTCCATTTTTCATTATCGGCTGCCTTTTGCTCTCTTTGAGGTCTTTTTGTTTGTTTTTTCTTTTTTGTTTAAACCCCCTGGCATATGCAAAATTAACTGCCCCTGAAAAAAGGAATGGTTTGGGGGTAAGTCAGCAGGCTCCTGCTTTAGCAGTCCCATAACGTGTGGGACCAGGCTCACTCCTGTGTCTGCTGAACATGGGGCAGGAGAACGATGGTGTATTCCACAGACTCTGCATCTGTTTCTAATCTGGCTAAAGGTCTAGGGAGTTCTAAACTGAAGACTGTAGGAGGGTTATTCCTAGAATCATCACTGGAGTAGACTCCTAAGAACAGAGGCCTTTCTGAAAGCAGAAGCTTAAAAAATCAATCTGGGAGGCCCTGTTCTTCTGCATGATAAGAGAAGACCAGCAGGAAGTCAATAAACTTTCTCTTAGTTATGGGAAAGAGAAAATCAACTCATGGATTTCATTCAGTTTAGCATCTGGTCTAGGTGCCTTTTCTTTTTTTTTTTTTCCTTTACTTATACAAGTATATTAACATTATACCTGCTGGAAGCTGCCTTTTTCTCAGGCCTATTTGTAAACACAAAACACTGAAGATTGATAGTAATTGTGACAGTAAAATCATCGTAGTGTTCTACACAAATCTCATAGCTGTGGCAATTTACGCAATTCTGGTTGCCTTGTGCAAATTAGCCTAATAATGAAAAGCCATACGTTTTCGTTAGTGTACTTGTCCTGTCTGCTGATGGCTGACATTCTAACTTTTGATAAACAGCAGGATTCTCTAAACTGCTGATTTTGCAGCTCAGAGCTCTCCACTCAAAAGAAATAAAATTTGACTTCTGAATTTTGCTGGTAAATACTCCTCAAAGATATTCTTAAATTATAGGCATTTTTAAAGGCCAATCAAAATGGCTACCTCTTATTGTAAACTGTTTTCTCTCATTTGTAAAATGTGCATAATAATGCATTTTAGAGGGTCATTTATCTATTCCTTTATTCTTTTGACAGATATTTGCTAATTGTCTCCTATGTACCTTGTCCTACTCTACGTGGTGTTATGAGGTTGAAATAACATGAATACTCAATGTCTGGTGCATAGCATATTCAATAAACAGTAGAGCCTTCTCTCTTTTCTATAAGAGTGTAGGTAACATGGATAATAATGAGATGTTTTTCTTATGGTCAACATTGTGGTCAAGGAATTACCATCTCTCATGGGAATGACTTAGATTTCGACACCATCAAGCTCTCTCTCTAATCTGTATTGGGCTCCCCCATTGTGTCAAGCTCTCTCTCTAATCTGTATTGGGCTCCCCCATTGTGTCAAGCTCTCTCTCTAATCTGTATTGGGCTCCCCCATTGTGTCAAGCTCTCTCTCTAATCTGTATTGGGCTCCCCCATTGTGTCAAGCTCTCTCTCTAATCTGTATTGGGCTCCCCCATTGTGTCAAGCTCTCTCTCTAATCTGTATTGGGCTCCCCCATTGTGTCAAGCTCTCTCTCTAATCTGTATTGGGCTCCCCCATTGTGTCAAGCTCTCTCTCTAATCTGTATTGGGCTCCCCCATTGTGCTGCTCATTGTTGTATTCTTTCAGCAAAAGTAAGCTCAGAACCTACAAGGCAGTCCATTCTGTGAGCAGACCACTTGAGTAGCTGGATCTTAAAATGCCCCTTTAAAAAATAGTCTACCTATTCTTGGGCTTGTCCCAATAGTAGAAAAAGCAAATCATCTCAATTTTCTCTAATTGAAGGCAGTTGTTTTAACTCCTCCCCTAAGCCTTCTCCTCTCAAAGCTAATCACCCACTTTTCTTTACCTGTTTGTTATAAGATTCTGATGTAGGTTTTAGCCTCTTCACAGTGTTGTTCAATTACCTCTGGATGTCAGTCAGTCAATGATCCTCCTAAAGGAAAATATTCATGTGAAATCTGACTCAAAGTGAATGAGAAGTAATATCGATAGGATTTCCCATGGGCACAGTGCTCAGAAACCTCTGTGTATTCAACTACTGTTGGGTCATCATAAGCAGCCTTCAGTGGTTCCTGTTTCACATTTGAGAAAACTGAGATTCAGAAAGGTAATGATGGCCTATGGTCACACAGATACTAAATGGCAAAGTGGACATTCAAACCCTGGGCTTACTCCTCAGAAGTCATTTCTTCTGCTCCACCAATTCCTTGTAGCTAGAGTGTTTACCAGTATATTTCCCACCTGCATTATTTTATAGTAAATATTTCTCTTGTAACACTGGGCCTAAACGAAGAATACAGAGGAAAAAAGACTTATCGTCGCCACAGTTCTATATTATCCCCTGAATGAAACTGTAAAGTAAAAGACAAGGAACCAGACAGAAGAGAATTATGTAGAAGCAAGAGGACTTTAGATGATATATGAGGCATTAATAGAAAAGTGGTTATTCACAGGGTTATGATTGATTATGTATTTAAAGTAAACACAGTTACTTTTCTTTACTTTGGCACTGAGAGGGGCTGAACTTTAGCACCATAATGGCCCACTGTTGTCCACATGACAGGTGGCTGGTACATAAATCCCAGTGAGTGGCAGACCGAGGGGCCAATGTATGGACTGGATATATGAATATTGCATATCCTGTAGTTTTGCAGAGAAACAAGCCAGCACTGTTTGCATTCCCAAGTCTCTGCTTCAGCTTCATGAGAAAAGCAGAGAGGACCTACCTCCCCTTTGGCTTAAAAATAGAGATGACTAAGTGCAATTAAAAGTTAATTGTTGTAATTCCTCATGTGGCACATCTTTCCAGAGTAAGGAAGGAGTATTTTCATGAATTCTGAGGTTGCAAAAGCGTCCTCTGGGTTTATCAAGTCTAATCCCTAATGGGATACTTTAGGCATCTTTACAATAACTCAAAGTCACCGTAATGCCTAGTGGAATATTTTTGGGAAGAGAAATACATTATTTCCAAATTTGGTTCACCCTTTCCTATATAACTACATATTTCTTTAGTATGGTAACTCAGTGGAATATTAAATACTTTCATGATTGCAGTTCCCTCTAATAATTTATATTCACTGGGGGATAGAAGGTAAGAGGGACAACTAAAAGAAAAAGCAGATCTTCATTGGAAATCCATTCCTGTGCCAATGGCAGATTTTGAGGAAAAAGAAAAAACTCTTAAAGTTGTAATTGGCTCTTGAAAATTGTCCGATCTACCATCCTGATGTACAGATGAGAAATCCAAAGCCCAAATGGAGTCATGACTTGCTCACCATCAGAGAGCAAACTGTGTTTAGGGCTATTTCTATCCTACTAGTCTAACAATAGTCTCTGGCCTGATGTCACAAATACCCCATAGCTTTCATCATCTGACACATAATTAGGCAGTTTTACACAGTTATTAAAAATTAGTGTAAATTTCTCTCTGATTCTATACACATGTTGACCTATAATTGAATAACCAGACATTTGTTCAATTATTTTCAGAAATATAGGCACCTTAACTATGTCATCTCTTTTAATACCCCTGCAGACCAGAATAACAACTAAAACCACATTATATGTGTTAACCTTATTTTACAGAATATGAGGTTTTGTTTTCGATTGATATTTTCTTCTACTAATAACAGCAATGATGAGATTGTCAACACTCATTGATATATTAGTATATTCTGAGCATCATGCTTAGACCACCTCTTAATATTTTTTTTAATTTTGATAAAAACAGTATTTAATAAATACAATTATTATGCTCATTTTACAGTTGAAGAAAGTGATGTTTCAAGAGGTTAAGCAATTTATCTAGTGACATAGATCTGGACAGCAGTGCAGCCAGGACTTTAACACAGGTAATGGACACCAAAAACCTATATTTTGTACATATGGCCCCATTCTTTAGGAAGACAGGTGTGAAGATATATAGCAACTGGGACACTTAATTGTACAATGGAAAAGAGAATAGAAATATCTGCTTTAAACACTTTGAAGAACTAGATGAAGTAAAAAATCAATAAGTGATTTTTTTAAAAAGCAAAATTCCTGATTGTATGTCACCATGACCACATTTATGTGGAAACATGTGTCCATATGGACAAACATTGGAAAGATAAAGTCATTGTGAGACTTGGAGCTGTTCATTTTATTACTTAAAGTATCCTTCAGTTGATTACATTTTTATCAATATCAATGTTAAAAAATTAAATGATAATAAATGAACTCTCCCATGTTGTCTTTTGGTCATATTGTCTACTGAATTCTGCAGGTTGGGTAAGAATATTGATGAAACTACCCACACAATTTCTTGTTCCTGCTCTAGTGTCTCTTTTGCTTATGTGATGATTGGACCCTCCCTACAGCAAGGTGCACCAGTCTGTCTCTTTGGTGTCTATTTTATTCAGCAGTTATTGTTGGGCACCTACAAAATGTCAGATGTCTCAGCTGAGACTTGTTCTGTTCTCAAGATACTCTAGTAAAGTGAAAAGACCCTACACAGAGACCATACTAGATGTAGAGAGAAACCGACAGCGGACTACAGGGGCTGGGGCAGGGGATAAAGGATCTTAACTGGGCCCTTCACAAAGTGGGTTTTTATCTGAGTGGAACCTGTAAGGATGAGTCGCAGTTTGCCAGAAGAAGAATAAAAGAATTGAGCGTAGGGGGAACTGTCTGTGCAAAGGCAAAGGGTTACAAAACCAACACAAGAAGGCGTGTGTGGCTGGGTGTGGCTCTCAGGTAAGGGTGGCCAAACACAAAGATAGGTGCTCAGGGCCATTTCATGGAAGGTGTTATAAGCCATGCTGAGGAGCTGGAGGATCCCTGGATGCATTCTGAGTAGATCAGTGTCAGGACAGTGCATAGACCTTCCTGTTCATAGAGTTATAAGGGTCCCCAGTCCTCATGCTACCACCCATGAACGTGGAGGAAAACTCTGAAAATTAACAGCCAGAGTGGGAATAGGCTGCCTAACTGGAAGCTCAAGTGTCTGGTTTGGAGCACTTTGGGTGCACCTTCTTCTGAGAGGAGGAGCAGCATCCATGCCAACAGGCCACCTCACAGACACACTGATCAACTCACACACTGTGTCTAAGTCTCTTGTACCTGGGACAGATTCAAACACACACAAGCACCTACTCACAGGAAGTGTTTTTCTCTAGTTTGTGTTTTTTTGTTTTGTTTTGTTTTTGAGAGTAGAATAAACAGCAAGAACGGTTCACACATAATCGGTTGAATGGCATTCCAGCATCCTGGTATGTTCTGCCTTCGTGTTTTAATAAGCTTAACCGTGAACACAACTCAATGTTATTAAAAAAGAAACAGCGGATGGCTGTTTCTTCCCAGTCATCATATAAATGTGCTTCCCTCTGTTATTTCAAAAGTATTAAAAGGTAATTGTTTTATTTTTCAATTAAGGCCTGCATGTGCAAGAGTTTGTGTCCATATGCGTCCCCAACAAAACTGCATTTGCACGGTGCCGTGGCTCTCCTTTGCGTGGCTGTTTTCTCTTTCGTGGTGAATGATGGTAATTCAAGCCTAGCTCTAGTGAGCAGTTGGCAGAGTCTGAGCTAAAACTCACCCAAGGATCACACGGCCTGGGTTTTTGTCAGCAAAGCACTATGAATAATTGAAAGTGAAAGGAAGCAAAGATTCTGTTTTCTTGGAGTCTGGTTAGACAGAGGGAGATAAAATGGCTTTGATTTAAGGGGAGAGAAAGCGACACCATAATGAACTCCGGGATTTCATAGGCGAATTTTGCCATTTTATCAAGGGAACAGGCAAAACCGATGTAACTCAAAATGCTGATTATCTTCCTTCCTGGATTATGCAGGGTAGTAACTTCTGGGAGCAAGGAGACAAATTGGAGCAAGTTTTAGGAGAAAATGATCGGGCTGTTCTCATTTAGAACCATCTCCCTCTCCCCAGTCCTACCCTGGCAAAAATGCAAATGGAAATTGTCTGGCAGCTCTTTCTAATCAATCTGCCTCCAGAGGTAGTAAATTCTCCCTGGTCTCCTCTTTCCTTAACTGTGCTGCAGATAGAATAAGACAGATTCTCTGCCGTTTTCCGCCTCCAATTGTGACACCTCAGGGAATTAGACTCTCGAAGATTCGCCACTAGGAAAGTTGAGATGCCCAAATGCAATCCCACCAATCTTAAATTGAATTGTTTCTCAGTGAAAAGGCAGCTTATTAAAAGCCACAATATTTCACTCAATTTCAGCTCATCAGAAATAATTCAATAAAGGTGCATTCTTCACTAATCAACTGCAGAAACTCTGTGGTATATGAGAAGAGACAAAGATGTCTTAGTTTGCAAAGTCCGGGGTCCTTCTTCCAAGGCAACATTTGTTGTACTTTATCATATTTACTTGTTTGATATCAGTATGACCTGCAGGATTATATGTTCCACGCTGGCAGAGAGCAAGGCTGATGTTTTTCAGCTCTTCTTCCCCATGCCAGGTTAATGACTGGCATATGAGAACTCCTTAATCAGTACTTCATACGTTCATTCAGCAAATCAACTGAGGGCCTACTAGGAGTGAGACACTGTGCTATACCCTTGAACTACAACAACAAATTAAACAGGTATGGATCTCAGCCTTACAGAGCCTAACAGTGAGTGGGAAAGTCTTGGGTAGCAGAAAATTGTGGAGATCCCAATAAAGGAAACGATCATGCGCTGTGAGAGAGACTGAGAGGAGGGATTGCATTCAATTTTGGATCAGCAAGAGCATTTCTGAAAAGGGGACATTCCAAATGAGACCAGAGGAATGGGCAGGACCCAGAACACACAAAGGTTGAAGGGATAACTCTTCTGGTACCGTAGCGGCCCTGCTGTGTCAGAACTTGGCATACTTGGGAAACTTGGTGTGTTAGTTTGCTAAAGCTGCCATAACAAAGTACCAAAGACTGGCTGATTCGAATAGCAGAAATTTAATTTCTCACAATTCTAGAGGCTGAATGTCCCAGATTAAAGGTGTCAGCAGGGCTGTTGTTTTCTGGGGTCTCTCTCCTTGGCTTGCAGATGGCCATCTTCTCCTGTGTCTTCATATGCCTTTTCCTCTGTCTCTCTGTGTCCAAATTTCTCTTCTTATAAGAATATCAGGCATATTGGATTGGGCCCCACCAAAATAAATGACCTCATTTCAACTTATTCAACTCTCTAAAGACCATATCTCTAAATACAGTCATATTCTGAGGTTGTGGGGGTTAGGACTTCTACATATGAATTTGGGAGGCATAATTCAGTCCATAACACTCAGTGAAGGCCAGTGAAGTTGTATCCTTCAGTTTAAGTGTAAAAGAGCCATGAAGTGGTAACCAACAAGAGCCACAGGGCCAATTTGCTTTTAAAACCACTGCTCTGAGAAAAGTTGGAGGCATTTAAGTCCACCCCATCCTGCCTATCTCTTCTAGAAAAGTCATGCCCCAACCACCTCTTGTACCTTCCATGGGACAAGTTGCTCACCACTTCACAACACTCTCCTCCATCCCACTGCTCAGTCACTCAGATGGTTAGGCTTGATATAAAGAAGAAAACTTAGGTTGGTCTTTCTGTACTCACACAGCTCCCCACCTCTTTCCAGGTGCCAGCCATTCGCAGGTCTGCAGCTTCCTGTTCAATAGCTCCATACCCTTTAGTAGACAGACAATGGGAGATGGTTTTGATGCCTTCACTAGCCTGGTTATTTGCCTCCTGGAAGATCCAAGCAGGTCACTGTCTCTATTAAAATGAAGTGCAGGCACTGAACAGAGTGCCCCAGGCATGTATTGACCAGGAGTCTGTCTTGGTTGCTGGAACCACCACCCACATAGACACCAAAGTCCAAAATCTGATCTACTCTTTCTTTCTGTTTTCTTCCTACATCCAAATCACACCACCTTGAGATATTTATCCCTTAATTTTCTATTGGCTTTTTCCTTCTTATTTACTCCCATTTACATCAATCCATTATCTGCTTTTCTTCTTGACTAAAGAGTACAAAAATCTTAGATAAAACTATAATTCTCCTTTCTAGGCTTTTTCCTCTTGCCCAACACTTACCCCCAACACTGCCCCAATGACTATGAATTGTGGAATCTAAGCTTGTGCTTCGCTTCCTTAAAGCCCTTTTCAATAAGTTTGGGGGTGGGGGATTGGAGAGGGGTGTATAGTGGTGGAGGAGGTTTTTGATGGTTCTACAACACCTTAAAGTCCAAGTCTAAACTTCAGATTTTTATCCTGTCCCCTGATTTCCTCTCTAGCTCCACGTCTCATCTCTGCCCCTCTACTGCACTTTTTGATTTCCATGTTAATTCTCAACCTCATCATATTCTTCCACTTGATTTGACTTGCTCATGCTGATCCTTCTGCCAATCATGACCTTTCCCACTTCTTTGCTGGGGCAACAGTACTTGTCTGTCAAGATTTGGAGTCCCATCCCTCATGGGGCTGTTTCTGACTTCCCAAGTCAAGCTAGTACACCCCCCTTCTCTGACCTTGGCCTCATGAGGCTTTGTTCTGGCTTTGAGTGACAAACACATCACAATGTGAGATACATGTCTAGTGACTGATACATCTCTCCCATTGAACCATGGGCCCCAGTCAACCTGTATCCTCAGTGTCTGGGACTCTACCTAGAATGCAGAAGACTTTCAATGCATGTTTGTTAATCTATACTTTTATTCCCTCTGATGGGGCACTGAAGATTGGGGCTGCCCTGATATACTTGGGGAGGCCATATCATGTTTTACATATTTATTTTCCAAGTGGAATTGGGCATGGGGAAGAAACAGTCTCTTCCCCACAGAATCAACCTGAAACCCAAAAGTCATCAGGGCTTGGTAAAAACCCTGCTTCTAAGCAGTTATGATTTACACTGCACTTGGTACACCAGTTCAAAGACAGCCCAACAATACTTCATCTCAAGAGAACTGGGAATTCTTCATGAACCAAACACAGCCTCAACCACAGTCACTAGTAACACCTTCCCATCTCAGCCCAGCACTGAACATATACTAAATTGATTTGTTGACTGTCCCGCTCAAGTATTAAGGAAGAAAAATGTGCCCACATTCTAATCAGTAATTTTTAAAAGTAATTTTATACATATTTTTATGATCAAACAATGCAATATAAAACAAATATTTAAAACTTATCTTAAAACATAGCTATCCTGATAAGCATAATTTGGAAATCTTTAATGAATTCACCTCAATTAGCCTTTAATTAAATAGCTCATTAAAAGCTGATTTGAATACTGCTCACGGAGAAATCCTTGTTCAACTGTTGTGACAGAACAGGAAGTTAAAGAAGTTAAAATTAAGTGCAATTTAGAGGGAACAGTCTGAAAGTCATAAAGCTACAAGAGGAAATAAAATCTCTGAACTTTGCCTGACACTTTAGACTTTTCATCATAATCAAATGCTCAAGTAAATGTTAGACTTGTGGCTCCGGGAAGGGCCAGGGAGACTGCTTTCCACCTCCTGTTCTCAGCTTGAGGCTTAGGACACTGGAGATACAAGGCAATGTTTGATGAATGAGTGAATGAATGAATGAATGAGCAGTCTAAACAGATCAGCATACATTCTAAACTCAAGCAAAAGGTAAGAGAATATAAAAGAAACTCACATTTATGGAGCACCTACCATATATCAAATATTTTGAAAAAAAAAATGATTTTATTTATTTTTCCTAATAACATTTCATGCTGGCGGCTAAAATACTACTCTTATTTTACAGATAAAGAAGAGCAAAGTGGTTAACTAACACAAGTAGTAAATATCTGAGCTGAAATTTTAATCCAAATGCAAGAGAGAAGAACCCTAAATATTTTTAAAATTTCAAGTCAGGAGCAGCCTTCACCTTCTCATATCCTATCAAGCTTACTCCAAAGAACATGTCCCCAAGCCAGTGGCTTTTGTGCCACAGCTCTGTCATTTCTGGGGGTACTGTTTATCACCAGGTTCTTCTAAGAAATGAATACCACTCAGGTTCCTCTCTTGGGGAATCCTGAGCCAGAGAGTTTAGCAAGGCAGACATGCAGGGGCAGAAGCAAGCTTTGGGATTCTCACACTCCCAGGGGAGAATGCCACCCTCTTGGAAGAGAGGAAAGAGAGACAAGGTTGCCATTTTCATTACCTCCATCATTCAGGGACAAATTCAACAGATTTTAAAGCAGAAAAGCACTCAGGGGACCAGTATGACCTGAAATTTCCAGCAGAAAACAAAATGTTCTGAGACCTGCATGGCTGTCATCCAGGAAGCCTCACTCTGGATGCAGGACCCAACTTCCAGGTCTTCTGTTGGGCTGAGCTACCTTGGATGGTTACAGGCATCAAAGTTTGTGGTCCACAGCTTTGGTCACAGGGCCCAAGGGATCCAGGGAGCACAAGAAACATGGGCCTGTGCTCTCAGCATGGCAGAAAGCAGGAGGGCTTGCTTGACTGGAACTAGACCCCTGCCCAGGGCTGCAATTGGAACCACTGCCTGTGAGTATACCCAGGTCCAACTCTAGCAGCTGGTACAGACCAATTCTGGCCCAGATCTAGAGTTCCCAGGACCCATGTCAGAGTGTGAGAAGCCATCAGATCATGGAGGCTGAGGTTTTCTAACATCTCTATAATTAGTATGGTGAGGAGATGGGAGGCTGGGGTGGGGAAATGACGGGTATCCGGTATAACCAGTTTCATATCATTATATCGCAAGAGAACTGCAAAAGACAAAAGTTCTCCTGGCTTAATGATTAAGTAACATTTGCAAAATGCTGATGGGGCCCAGCCCCCTACCCATACCAATTGCACTGATTTCACAATAGTTTGAACACTATGGGCAGAGCTAGATGTCTCTCTGAACCCAAGAGCAGCCAATTCCATTCTCAGATAGGTGTGACTCTTGAGAATAGTCTTCCCTGTGTCAAACCAACAGACCTTTCAGTAGCCAGTAGCCAGCAGCCCTGTTTATGTCATCTGAGGAAAGGACATGTCACAGAAATATCCATTTTCTCTATTCACAGTAATTAACATTTACTGAGCACCTGCTACTAAGCCAGTGACCCTCTCTCCCTCTCCCACACGTAGATGACATCAGGTGGGGATTAGTGAAGCTCAGTGGATGAGGACAACTAGGTCACGCTGACAGTGTGTAGTGGTGGTGAGAATCAAACTAGGTCCGACTCAAAATCCCCTTCTGGCTCCTGTGCAGAGCAAAAGGTCTGGTGAGAAGACAGGTGGCCTCTCTGACCTGCAAGGCCCCTGAAAGCTCAGGCTGGGACACAAGGGCCCCTGTGCCCTGCCCCTGGACTCCAGTGGTCCTCTGGCCAACCATCCTCCTCTCACACCAGTGCCCACCCACAGCCTGGCACATACCAGACACTCAGTAAATATTCGCTGCCAAATTAAATAAATGCAGAAGTTAGAAAATTCTTCAAGGTGACTTCTATTCTTTCCTTCAAACAGTTTTCTGGACCTCAGTTTCTTAATCTGTAAAATTGACTTAATGCACTGCTCACGAATACATTTTGAAATACATAAAACTCTGTGCATAGGAAATAGTACGTATCTGTCCCTTGCCCATTTCTCCAGCCTCACTTCCTGCCAAATTCCTGCTGCCTTTCTTTGCTCCCGCCTCCCAGAATTTTGCTTCATCCTTGAATGGAGCATCCTCCTTCCTCTTGGGTGGTCTTAGCATGGGCTCCACACCCTGGCTGGACACTTCTCTTTCACTTCCACATTTACTTGGTACTTCCTGCTCATCCAGCACTTCTTCAAGAAGGCTTTCTCTTTCTTTCCAGTGTTGATGAAGTACCATATGTGTCATCTCAGGGGACTCTGCACTATTTCCTCCTTTTCAATAACATAGTTGCATGCATGCATACACTCAACACCTGTAGCCTCCACTAGGGAAATCCTTGAGAGGCAAGGATGGGCCGCTTGCTCTCCATGGGAGTTCCAGCACCTGGTACCTAGTAGGTGCTCAGTAAATATGTACTAAATGAACAAATAAGTGAGTGAATAAAAATGAAAGCATGGTTGTTAATATAAGTATGTGAGCAAATCCAGGATGTAAAACAAGTAAATATTTAAATGATCACATCTGTATAAACAGCTCACTCTTCTGCCCTATCCAGATAGCCCCAGGAGGTTCACTGAGCTCCTTTATTCACTTGCCAAGATGCCTCTATCTGGAGGGCTGGCTGTGCCATGGCAGCACCTCTGGGATGGATAAAGGACTTCTAGGAAGGTTGAGTTAGAACAACACATTCAAGACCACGAGGGGTCTATACGTTACAGCATTATTAAACTAAGGGTAGTTGGTTATGAATAAATCTGGAAGGTTTTCAAAAGTCTGCTTAAAACTGTTCAGTCATGGTCTGCATATCCCTGCATGTGCAATTAGCACATTTATACCCCAGTGCAGCTCCATAGCATGGGCAGCAATCAGCCATTCCTGGAGAGGACACTGGATTCTGCCATGTGCCCTCAATCATTCATTCCCCCTTCCATCCTTATTTTTTTTGTCCATTGCCTTCTTCAGTCCTTCAGTCAGACCCTTGCATTAAGAATTCCTCCATCCACCCATCCTCCATCCACCATCTACCCATCCATTCACCCATTTGCATTTCTAAGCATCTAATCTTTGCCAAACACTCCACTAGTTACCATGGGATCTATAGGGATGGGTGTTCTGAGAATTCACGGCCTAGTACTTAGGTTCCAGGTCAAATTAGAAATAAAATGGATAGCCAAGAAGAATGGAGGAAGTTTCTCCTCTACTCATTTACTACATGCTGACTGGGACTCCTTATCTCACCTGCTGTCATCTGGAGACAGAGAACTCACGTATGTATCTCTCCAGGCCAGACTCATTTGGTGCACTCCATGCAGGTAATTTGAACTTCCTACTTTGACATATTTACTGTTGGCTAATTCAAAAATGAATTTTTCAGATTGGCTAAGACTGAGCCATTGATGGTGAGTCTAACACATCGTCTTCCAGGGTTTGCTGACTCACCAAGGACGACTTCCACACCAGAGACCTAGAGACCATTCCTGCCTGCACCTGCCTTCCTGACCAACAACCCATCATATTTTACATCTCCGTATTCTTCCCAATCAAACCCCATTGCCCTAGTCTAGCTCCCATCATGTCTCACTGGACAATGCAATCCTAACTTACATCTGCTTGGGCTGCTCCAAATCAGTCTTAGCAATATCATTTTCAAACACAGATCTCCCTAGGTGACTCACCTGATGCTTAAGAACTTCTAGTGTCTTCCCTACCATTGTTCTTGGGGTGAGGCAAGGGCTACAGGGCTGCCGTGGGCTCCCCAGAGTACCTGCCATGTCTCCTCTCATCCCCACCCTCCCCACTTGGCTCTGCATGCTCCCCCACACTGGCCACACTCACTCTGATGAATATGATATGTTTCCTCCTGCTAAATGAGTTTTGCCTTTCTCGCCCTGTAGAAAACCTTCAACTTTTCTCATTCTTTGACTTTCAGCATAGAGGCTTTTCATCAGGATAGTCTTCTCTAATTCCCTGATCTAGGACCAGGAGATACTTTTGTTGTATCCACCACAGAAGATGCTATCATCTCTCCATGTGCAAGAACTAGCCCACAAACAACCCCCGCTTTTCTCTCCCTGATATCTCTCTGGCCGGAGGAACATGCTTGACCTACATAGACAGGCTGAGAGTGCCAGGGGGTCAAGGAACTGAAGTACTCCTCAACCAATGAGCCATGGAAGTTGGGTCTTGCTCGACAGTGGGGCAATTCCCAGGTGGGTACCTGGGCCCCAGTAGGGCCTAGCTTCGGTTGCCCATGGCATTAATCTGCTCTTTAATATAGAGTTTATCAGCTTTTCTCAATTTCCTGTTTCATTTCTTCACTTCCTCATTGCACTCCCTGAAATCACCTTCCAAATAAGCACTTACACCCAAATGCTTGTCCAAGGGTTTGTATGGGAAGAGACAAAGTAAGACATCTTTACAGAAACATGCTTGTTTCTTGCAGGTCACCAAACCCATCTGTGGTTATGCATTTATGAGAGCAAATCTTTTATAACTGTCTCCCTCTTTAGGTAGTTAGCTCCATGAGAATGAGAATCCAGGCTACCTTTTGTTCTACATTGACTACCTAGTGCCGAGCACAAAACCTGGCACATAGTAGGTGTTCAATGAATCTCTCTTTAATATGAATAAGAGGATACCTCAGGTTGTGTCCTTGGCACTGGAAATAAAACTACTAATTCTGTCCCTTAAGAGGCTCACAGTCTGGAAGAAGCAGATTGAAATGTATTTAGTAGACTGTCATTGAAATTAATATCATTCATTAGTATCGGATGTTAAGAAATCTTAGGGAAAGGAACTTAATCCAGCTAAAGACTCCCGTGGAAAAAGATCCTAAAGCCTCATCATAAGGGGTACATACCCTAAGGAAAGAAAGCTTCCACACCAAGATTCCATGGAATTGTTAAGAAGAGGCAGGTTCAAAGTATTGTCTCCATGGGCTTGACACTTGGGAAAGTTATAATAACCTCTAACTCAGAGGCTCAGAACCAGACTAATCACATTGTAGTAAATATTAATAATAGAAATTAGATAGCAGAGGAATCAGTAACAGTGTACACATTGAGTGTGAACACTCAGATGTGGCTTGTTCTAAAAATTAGGCTGATCTAAAAATACTCTTGTTGAGGTGTTCTCATTTTCTGGAAGCAGTGATTAGGCCGGCAGGGGGCTTGGCTCAGGAAGTTTCCTGTCTGCCAAGCCTTTGTCAGCCCCTGGGGCAGGCGGATGGGGGTGGGGGGGGGGCAGGGTAGAGTCTTTTTCATGGAACAGATGCCTCCACAGGCAGAGCCTTTGAGTTCTGAGCTCTGCTTCTGTATTTCAAGGCCCATACCTGCAACTGTCAGTGAACTCTGTTTTCATTTGTAAATGTACTAAATGCTGGGAGGAATTTGCCAAATTGTCTATCACCTGTCATCACTGGTTAGGATCCAGGTTTGTCTTCAGTATTATGGTGAAGCTGAATGCTGCAACCAAACACCCCAGAACCTCAGTGGCTAAATATACCAACAGTATATCATTTCTTGCTCAGGTAAAGTGGAATTGGATGTTTGGTGGGTATTCTTCCAAAACTCTGGTTCAAAGGCCCAGACTTCTGCCTGGTCATTCTGCCATCCTCTTGGGCCTCAGAGTTCTTGCTGGATGCTCTGGACCCTTCCAGCAGATGGGGAAGAGCCTCTTGGGCTGTACAGGAGGTTGTATTGGCCAGCTCTGGAGAGGCTTGCTGTTTCTGCTCACACACCATTAGTCATAACTCAACTCTGAGTTCCATTTACATGCAAGAGAGCCTGAGATACATAGGCCAGATGTGTTCCCAGGCGGAAAAGGAAACAGCATCTTGTGAATTCCTAGAGGTCTCTGCCATATTTTTCCAGGCATATTTTGAAAGGACAGGGCCATGAGACGGTAACCACAGATGGCATTCCCTGTCTGTTCATGGAATGACATCTGAGCTTGCCTTTCTTAATGAAATCATCTTTTTTGCTTCTCAACTGACAATGAAGAGCTGGGTCTGTTGGACCTGGAATTTGACTGACAGATGTGTTCACATTAAGACTTATGAAAGAATATGTATCCAAATCACTTTTTACTTCATGAAATACAAGGTCCAAAAATCAGTGATATTTAAGGAATGGCCTTCTCCTAGGCAAATAACTAGCTTTAGTTTGGGGGAAAATTCCTTAAGTTCAGGTACACTGTGTGTGTGTGTTGGAGGGATGGGTGTGCGTGTACCCAAAATATCTTGAAAGAGGTGATGTCGAGACATACCCAGTGAGAACTTATCCCTAATATCTGTATCCTAGAAAAACTCCTCATTAGAGTTATAGTAGCTGAATTTATTTTCTCCTTACTAAGAACAGAGTTGGAACTCTAAGCTCAGCAAACATACTAGGTTGTTACTATAACCATCTCCATTTTAAAAGTGAGTAAAGCAAGGCTGAGAAGCATTAAAGATTTTTTCCCCGAGGTTATACCACTACTAAGTGGTGGAAATAGGATTGAAATTCCAAAAATGCAATATGAAAGCTATGTTCAACAGTATATTTTCCCAAGCCTCGTGGAGTTATTTGCCATTGCAGGAAAAACATTGCTTTCTAAAATGCTCTTAACTCATTTGTAAACATTGTATTCTACTGCCTGAAATTTTGGAATAAAGCAGAATAAACAAAAATCCACAGCTCCTCTTCCCAACTGCAACCATGATTAAAATTTTAGCATAAATGAGAACAAGTACTATTTGTCATTTTTTAACAACCCCACTCCTCATGTCCTACCTTTAGAAGCCTTCTTTATTAAATTAACTCTGACTGGTCCTTCTCTAAGCTTCTGAATCATCCTCAACGTTTTCTTCTCTAACCTTGGACTTGGAGAAGCCAAACCAAATTTAGGGTAAGTCCAGACTTTGCTTCTATTGAGAAGTCTGTTTTCCAATGTAGAGGAGCAATTTTGGCAACTACTGACTCAGGGCTGCAGCTGCTTACAGTACACCCACATCCGAAAAGACGGAGTGGCCAGTAGCAGTGTGATGTGGCCATTCTCTGGAAGGGTCCAGAGTCACACTGACTTTGAATGCTCTGAACACACTGTTTCTAACACGTGTGCATTGTCTCCAAGCACTGTGACACTTCTCCTTTCCATCTTGTCATGGAATCATAGGAATAATTGAACAAAACTTTAGATAGAGTTTAATATATATATATATCCATTAATTCCTCCATTAATTGGTGTGTACTCTGCACAGAGTACCATGGCAGTTATGAAGAATAAGACACAGATCAAATTGTACCTTATGGTGTATTTTCCATTTGGAGTCTTGGGAATGAGCAAGTCCTCAGTCACTGAGACTGTATCTGTTCCTATGACATACAGGAGGTAGAAGGGACACATCAACATCTCCATTTTGCTGAGGAGGAAACTGAGGCTGTGCACCATTTGGCGTCTTATTGAGAGTAAAGCCCAAGTGGAAAGTTGCTACAATTTGAATGTGTTCCCTCCAAAATTCAGATGCTGAAACTTAATGGCTGGTGTTATAGTATTGAGAGGTGGGGCCTTTAAGAGGTGAATAGGCCAGGAGGGCTCCTTCCTCATGCATGAAATTAGGCTCCTTCCTTATGAAAGAGGCTTCATGCAGGGTTAAGCCCTCTTGCCCTTCCACCTCCCACCATGTGGGGACACAGTTTTCCTCCCCTCCAGAGGATGCAGCGACAGGGTGCTACCTGCCAGTGCCTTGATCTTGGACTTCCCAACCTCCAGAATAATAACATATTTTCTTCTTTATAAGTTACCCAGTCTCGGGTATTTTGTTATAGCAGGACAAAATGGACTAACACAGTAGTCAATCTGAGACTCAAACCTATGTCTGTGATTTATAATGCAAACAAAGTGTGATACTGTAAAATATATATTTGGTCTTCATCCCTATTTCCTGGCATATAACTCCTAAAATTATTCAAATCTTCAAAATAGTAAGTGTGTTTTTGTATGTTAATTAGTTGACTGATAGCTGGCAGCCCTTATGGTAGTTTCAGGATGGGGGCTGCTCACCAGAAAGATCAAGATGGGATTAGAGGGTTGAGACTTTCAACCCCAACTTCCAGAGATGGGGGAGGGGCTAAAGGTTGAGCTGGTCATCAATGGCCAATGATTTAATCTATTGTGCTATGTAATGAAGCTGACATAAAAACCCTGAAGGGACAGGGTTCAGGGAGCTTCTGGATAGCTGAACACAAGGAGGTTCCGGGAGGGCAGTGTGTCTGAGGAGGGTGTGGAAGCTCCACACCCCTTGCCCCATATCTCACCCTATGCATCTCTTTATCTGTATCCTTTGTAATATTTTTTTATTATAAACCAGTAAACATAAGCATTTCCCTGAGTTCTATGAACTGTTCTAGCAAATTAATCGAACCCAAGAAGGGGGCTTGTGGCACCCCCAAATGATAGCCAGTAGATCAGAAGCACAGGTAAGAAAACCTGAGGTTTGTGATGGGCATCAGAAGTTCGGGAGAGCAGTCTCGTGTGACTGAGACCTCAACTTGTGGAATTTGACACTATTACCAGATAGATGGTGTCAAAATTGAATTGGAGGACACTCAGCTGGTGTCTCCTGCAGGATCGATTGCTTGTTTGGAATGTGGGGAAAAAAACCCTACACGTTTGGTCATGGAAGGCTTCTTTGTTGTTTTGGGTGGGAGAGCAGAGGAAAACTGTTTTTTCTTCTCACAAGAGCATTTTAAAGGGTTACAAATGGTCATTTAGACATAGACTTGAATACTTCAAAACCCATTTTACCCAATACTATTTTCCTATCACAAGGTCTTTACCACTTGCATGGGGGATCATGATGACAGTCAGGATGTTCTTCCATTTATAAATCCAAAATAACCTTATGTTTTATCTGCCCCTGAAATTGTGCATTAAAGTACCTAGCACTGTGTGTGGCACTTGAAGCTGCTCAGTATATATCACATATTCTGCACTTGTCACACTTGAGATGATGACTACGTGAGTATCAAATTACTTACTTTTTTTCTATTTTTCCTTTTGTTGTCTATGCTTTTGGGGTAGTATTCATAAAGTCTATGCCCAGTCTTATTTCCTGAAGTGTTTCCCCTATGTTTTCTTTTAGGAGTTTTATCATTTCAGGATATATAGTTAATTCTTTAATCCATTTTGAGTTAATTTGGGTATATGGTTCTAGTTTCATTATTCTACATATAGATGTCCAGTTTTCCCAGCACCACTTATCAAAGAGGCAGTCTTTTCCCCAGTGTATGTTCTTGATGCCTTTGTCAAAGATCAGATGGCTGTAGGTATATGAGCTGATTTCTCGGTGGCTCCCTATTCTGTTCCACTGATCCATGTGTCTGTTTTATGCCAGTATCATGCTGTTTTGGTTATTATAGCTTTGTAGTATAATTTGAAGTCAGGTAGTGACTCCAGCTTTCTTTTCTTTTGGCTCAGGATTGCTTTGCCTATTCAGGATTATCAAACTAAAAAGTTTCTGCACAGCAAAAGAAACAATTAACAGCAAAAAGACAACCAACACCAACAAAGTGGGAGAAAATACTTGCAAAATATGCATTCAACAAAGGATTAATGTCCAGAATATACAAGGAACTCAAACAACTCAACAGCAGAAAAACAAGTAACCTGATTAAAAAATGGGCTAAGGAGCTGAATAGGCATTTCTCAAAGGAAGTTACACTAATGGACAACAGACCCATGAAAAAATGCTCAACATCACTCAGCATTCAGGAAATGCAGATAAAAACCACGTGAATTATCATCTCACACTAGTTAGGCTGGCTTTTATCAAAAAGACTGAGAACAACAAATGCTGACAAGGATGCGTAGAAAGGGGAACCCTCCTACAGTATTGGTGGGACAGTAAAATGGTGTAGCCATTATGGAAAATGGAATGGAGGTTCCTCAAACAACTACAGATAGAGCTTCCATATGATACAGAATTTCCACTGCTGGGTATATACCCAAAGGAATCATGTCAAAGGGACAATCCGTACTCCCATGTTTATTGCAGTGCTATTTACAATAGCCAAGAGTTGGAACCAGCCAAAATGCCCATCCATCATCAGACAAGTGGATAAGGAAAATGTAGTATAGTTGCACAATGGAATACTACTTTGCTATAAAAAAGAATGAAATACTGCCACAACATGGATGGACTTGGAAAAAATTATATTAAGTGAAATAAGCCAGGTACAGAAAGAGAACTACCACATGTTCTCACTTATATGTGGGAGCTACTAAAAATAAAACAAACAAACAGACAAACAAAAAAGATACAACAATCACAATAACTTGTTGAGCTTTTTAAGAGAACAGAACAGAACTGAGGTTGCTGGGGCTGTAAAGAGGGAAAGGGAGATGGAAAAGGGCCACAAAAATTGATTACATTGTACAATGATAAATAAAAAAAAAATTACCTACTTTTCAAATGTACATGGAAGGCAGGAAGGAAGGAAAGAAGGAAGGTAGGAAAGAAAAATTCTTATTTTGGTCCCTGAGATATTTCCATAAATTGTTGTGAGAAAGAACCAATTTACTAGCAAAATAAAATGTAAATCTTAGCATGAATCTTCTATAACCTCAACCTGTTTAAAATGGTACCAATGTCCATTCTCACTCCTAACCACTATAATCCTTAAGTTCTGGGCTGAGGTTTCTTAAGTAGGAATTGATTTGAATTTAATAGGAGGTAGGCAACATGGGGCACAGGTAAGCATTAAAATGAGTTTTCTTCTTGGCCATATCACATGTGTATAAATTACCTCCGGCACAGAGAGTTTCATTTATTAATCACTTGTGCCAATAAATGTCTCATTAAATCTGTTTCACTTATGGAGTATGCAATTGTCTTTATATAAATATTATTTAATTACATAATGGCTCAACTATTAAGAAATCTGTATTTAATTGATATTTGAACCATATTCATAAAATGCTCTGTCCTAGGGACTATTTGAGAATTCCATAATCTTTTGATTAAAGATGATAGCACTTTACTGATTATGTTTGGATAAGCTGTGTTGTCTTTATAATAAGGTGTGTTGATATTAAAAACTGATTAAACATTTTCAAGGGAAGAGGTGCTTCCTTTTCAATCACCTTTCATCTTCGTATTATGAATTATATATTATTCTTTCCCTTCTATATCCTCAATACTTTTTTCTCTCTTCGTAGGCAATTATACAGTGACCCATCCATAAAGCTCATGAGATTTCTCAATTTTTTATGAATGTTCGTAAATATGGAGGAAATGAGTGCAAAATTTATAACCAGTTGGACCATATTAATTTTTTCTGTTGGGGGCAGGTGGCTATCATCATCACACTGCACTGTTTGAATTTAAGAGGAAATTATTTTAGGGTAGTATGGGGAGTGAAGGATGTTTAAATCTAGAATGCCCCTTTGGCCTAGCTCCACAGAAGTTGAGGATTTGGGAAGGCTAACTTGAGTGCTACTTTGATGTATTGTGTGAGCGATGGCAGGAGACTCAGGGTCCAGGACATGATGGATGTTGGCTGCCAGCTGCAGTAAAGAGGGTGAAGGGAGATGGGTTTGGGCTGGGTCAAGTTTAAAGAACTAACCTATGGAGGGTGTCCATATTCAAGGGGATGTGGCAGACTCAAATTTGGTCTCAGCCCAACATTAATATCTAAGGGCTGTTGACATGACAGCAGAATTTGAGGAGTGGCTACATTTGAGATGTGGCTGCCTCAGGCAACAGGCAGGAATGAGAACATAGAGTCCTCCCAGAAATACAGCAGGAAACAGCCCATAACACAGTGCAAGTTCAGTAAGGACAAGGCCTGTACCTTTTTCATTCATGGTTATAACCATAGTTCCCAGAACAGAACCTAGGACACTAAATTTCTGGAAATATTTGCCAAACATGGGTGGAGGGAGGATGCAGTTAATGTCAGGGTGGGATAGAGTGCCAGTTTTGTGGGCTTGGATTTAGTGCATGGATGGGGCACTGAGGCAGACCCCTAAGGATGAAGCCAGATGTGTGGACCAGTCCTAGAGCAACATGCAGCATCTTCAAATAGGGGAAGGTATATGCTGACCAGGGCTCACTCAAGGAGCAACGGGCACCTATCTAAGGTGGGGTGGATGTCTGTCACCCTCATTTACTCATTTAACAAACATCTATTAGGCACTGGCTTCCATCCAAACATTGTGTGATGTGCTGGGCCACAGAGATAAAATGCAATGATTCCTGACATGGAAAAACTTCTGCCATTGTAAAGAGAAAGATGCTCAAACACCATTACGCTGTGAGTCAGCACAGGCTACATTTGCAGAGTCTCGACAGGACCACCTCTAGGATGGCGGTCTGGATATCAGGTCTTTGAGAAAACTGTATGCTTTCTGATGCTTTCTCAGAACCCCAGAGCCTCCTCCACAGCAGGGCTTGAACATTCTAGAAACTAAAATTATACTGAAAGTGTTGGTTATTCCTTTACTTTTCAGCAAACATTTGAATTGGGTCGGGCACTATGCCATGAGCTTTGAAAATGTTTATTCATTTAATCCTCACAACAACATGGAAAGAGAGGTGCTAGCATTTCCATTTTACAGATGAGGAGGCAAGAATTCACAGGTTAAGTCATTTGCCTAAGATCACACAAGTAATACATGTGGGATACTGAATTTGCACTCAGAAAATTGCTCTTTAAAACCTATAACCTTGAAACCTACACTATAGCGTGCACAGTTATGACTTCAAAAGAAGGAGAAAACCAACATGAGGTGGAGTTGGTGGAGGCAGGTGGTAGGGATGACTAGGGTGGAAAATGTAGACTAAGTCCACATGTGGAAGAGAAAGGCCACTTTATGCTGGAATCCCTGAGGAGTGTAAGTGTGAGCGTTTGTCATTCAGTCGAGAGAGATGTATTTAGCATCTGCAAAGCATGCCAGGCCAGCCCTGCGCTAAGTACTGGGCATGGGGTAGTAAGCAAGAGAGATAAGAGCTCACCCTGCATGGGGCTCCTGAGCCAGTGAGGGATTCACACAGGTCAACAGGGGATTGCAATAGGGTCCAGAAGAGCAGCTCAGCTCACAATAGGGACATGGAAGAGGAGCTCCTGACCTGTGAGAGGAGGCTGGCCAAGGGAGGCCTCCTAGAAGATGTACCCCATGAAGATAATAGCATTGGAAGAGTCTAAAGTGAGAGCTGGGCTGCATGCTCTGGGGAATGGAGACAGGAGTTGAGAAGTCTCAACTGGAAGAATCCGGAGAGTCCACAATCGAGTGGGATCTAGGGTTCAGAGAGTCTTCTGCCCTTCACACTCCCTGTTCCTGGTGCTCAGAGTGGAGACAGTGAGGACCCCAGGGAGGAGGGTCTCAGCCACTGTCTCTGAGGACAATATTATTGATCATGTTTGGTTCCTTCCAACCCGTCTTTTCCCTTATATAGCCAATTTAGTAGTTTCAACTGGATTATGTCTCTGTTTCAGTCTGCTCTGTGAAGTGCTTAGGAAAATACCCTTTATAAATCTGTATAATAATGAATTATGAACAAGGAAAAATGAGCTGTAATGTCCCCCTCCTACTCCCCCAAGGAGAACACTGAGCCTGATTCACATATTCTGCTCTGTCTGGCCTTGTTTTCTTTCAAAGACAAGACAACATCATAACCTTGAGCTATCTGGCAGAAATAAAAGATTGATGCAAACTTTACCATGTAAAATTTTGGCTCTTTTTATTCAGATGAGACCATCAACTATTATAAAAACATAAGCCACACTTGAGGAAAACTTACGTTATTCAAACACTGAGAACCTTCACCCTAGGAGAAGTGTCGTTACGTGAAAATAAATTAATTAATAAATGCCTTCATGAGAAATAGATTTCTCTGGCAGTTTTGAAGCTGAGAATTTTTCAGTTGAAAAGTCCAACTGTTTCTTTTTAAAAGTGCAGAAACAGATAACCCCCAGACTGGAACGTGATTCATTTAAGATCACACAAACATAAATGGACAAATTTACCCAGAGAATGGGACTCTGGAGTCTCCTTTGGCAACCATGATACCAGGTTAACTGTCACCTTTCAGGCCATGCAGAAAATTCTGCAATTCATCCTGAGATGTTCCAGAGCACACAGAAAAAGAGAAACTTCTGGAACCCCAGCCCCACTGGCTGAGTCTGTGGCAGACAAAATACCTCCCACAGAAGGTTGTCATGAGATGACCCCCCTGCAGTTCATCTCTAATTGTCATGCTCATAATAAATGAGCACCGGTGTGTCTGATTAATACAGCACCAAAAAAGGATGAGGCTGCCACCCTCCTGGGAATGGCATCAGTGACAGTGTCCAACACAATACAGCCCAGCCCACTAGCATGTGGTATTCAGTCCTGGCGCTGCTGTTCAAAAGCATGCTGAGAAAACAGAAGGCAGAGAAGAGCTGCTCAAGAGCAGGTCACGTGATGAAGACCCAGCTCAACTCTGCTCCAGAAACAAGGCAATGACATGATCCAGGAGAAAAAATACATATCTTTCCATCATTATAATAACTTTTAAAACTTTAAAGGACAAATCTACAAACAAGCCAAACCCTAATAAAATCTCAGTTACATCAGGAAAAGCAGAATGTCCAAAGTATGGTCATGGGAGGTGATAAGTGCACTCCACTCTTCGTAGGATGAACAGTTAGCAGCAGCAGCAGCAGCATTATTGCTAGGATCAACAATATGAGCATTATCACTGTCTACCTTTTTTTAGTGTCAGACATTCTGCTAAACATTTCAGCTGTATTCATTCCTAATTCAATCAATCTCCACAACCACACTATGCGAGGGGTGTTTTAACCTCATTTTACAGATAAAGAAAAATGGGGCTTAGTTGGATTGTCCAAGTCCCATGACTGCTAAATTACAGAAGTCAGGAGTTCAGAGTTGGTTAACGTAGGGGTCACTGACATCCTCAGTGTCCTCAGCTCCTTCCCCCTTTCTACTCCGCCATCCCCAGTGGGTCACTTTGTCCCATAATGGCTACTGCAAATCCCAGTCATTAGGAGCAGACAGCAATGTCTTGAGGAAGAAAAGGGACTTCTTCTTCCCTACATGGGTCTCTTATTAGGAATAAGAAAGCCTTTTAGTACATCTGCCATCATATCACAGTAAACAGAAGTGGATCCCAAACAAATTATCCCGGTGGGATATGTTTTAAAAGCCTTTGGATGATTCTCACGTGCAGGCTGGGTGCGCATCCACTGGCCATGACTAATTCAGATTCACCTGCTGGGACTAAGAGGGGTACAGCCATGCTTGAGGCACCGGGTGCCAGATGCTGACCAACGCTTGAGTCCTGGTGGCAAAGGAGGAGGGGCTGGAGCCCCCAGTCTCTCATATCTAGGCACCAGGTGGAACCTGTTATCCCACAGGGAACTCACACATCAGGTAGAGCTAAAGTTCCCATTTGCCCATCCTATTTCCATCCACAAACCTCCAAGGCTCTGGCTTTTGTGCAAGCCAGGGAGTGATTACAAAATTATTCTCAGATCATAGGAATTCCTGTTGGATTGCAAGAAATGTTGCTACGTGGCAGGAAGATGATGGCTTTTTCATCAAAGAGGAGTCCACGGGGCAGAAAGGAGGCTGAATCACCAAGTGGCTGTGCTTCAAAACCCTGAGACATTTATCTAAGGCAAGTGTAAAAGACACACACACACACACACGCACGCACACAAATACACATACACATGTATGTATGTACCTATATACATGCAAAGTGTGAAAGACATGTGTGCAGGTCTTTTTAGGGTCTGAGGTTGAGCCAGGTACTTTCTCCCCTTTTCTTCTTCCCTCCCTCCCTTGCTCTCCTCCTTTTATCCTTTCTTCATTCTTCCCTTTCTTCTTTCCTTCCTTCTTCTGTTTTTCTCTCTCCCCCTCCTCTTTGTAATGGTGAATGAGGCAGGTCAGGTCCTCCTGCTGTGAACTCACCCTGCTCCACCTCCCTCCCGCTGGCACCAGCCTCACACATCACAGACTAACATCTGCTGCACCTGCCAGGCTCTCAGTTCCACGAAGGCGGACACTGTTGCCTTTCCGCACTTCTGCAGGGGTCACCACAATGCATAGCCCATGAGAGGCACTAAGGTCCATTAACCAGGAACCGTTGGGTCTTCTTCCTCACAGCCTTGTTGGAAGAGGCCACCTGTTTGGGCTGAGGATGTTGAAGCTTCTATAGAAGCTGAAATGCACGCACACCTGTGATTAGATAAACCTCTTGAAAACAGGATTGTGTACAGGGGTGGGGGTCACAGCCAACTTGGTATTGCCTTTGTGGGCAGGCGTGAAACAGGATTTGAAATTCTATGTGGGGAAGAGGAGGGAACACAGCAGAGCACCTCCCATCCTGCTCATCTCTCTGCAGCAATTGTTCTCAAACACGCCTCAGAATCTGCTGGAAGCCCTGTTAAAACACAGATTGTGTACCTCCCCCCTACCCCTATCCATTTCTGACTTAGCAGGTCCAGGATGGGGCCTGAGAATTTGCATTTGTAACAAGTTCTCAGGTGAGGCTGCTGCTGCCAGCCAGGCTTTTTGAGAACCACCACTCCACACATCCTCTGCAGGAGTTCTTTATCTCAGGAATTCACAAAGACTCCTTAGGGATTGTTGGAAACAATCACGTCAGCCCATATCTCTCTGAACAGTGACAACATTTGCAGGTCTCTGGGTAGACATCAAGGCCAGGGGCAGGCAGCTCTCAGGGCCACCCTCTCTCATGAACGGAGCTGGTGGGACCCATGAGCAGCGAGGCTGGGGAAGAGTCTGGAAGCAGTGGCTCCTCCTCCATGGAGTCAGGGCTACAATTTACCCAGATGGGGCCCAGGGAAGATTCAGCCCTGAAAACACTCATTTCTTGCTTCAGGTCTTTGTTCCCACAGTCACCCAGCAGAGTCTTCAGTCATTTGCAACAAAAGTCCAGCTCCCTCCTACATACCAGGACACACTCACTCCAGGGCCTCTTTCTCTCTCCTGGCTTGTCCATGTCTACATCTGAGTTCTCTCTGGCTTGTCAAGGTTTCCCTCTGTGTGTGGCAATGGGTTATGTGTTTTAAAAGAAATTTTTTTTGTTTTGTTTTATTTTTTTGGCAAGAACCATCACATCCTGCTTTATTTCTGAGCTAATAATAGATTTTCCCCATTTGAAGAAACTTAGACACCAAAAAAAAAAAAAAGTCTAGGACAACAGCATTGACTCCCTCTCCAGCAGCAGCAACATCTGGAATTGCCGCTTAATTATTTCAGAAGCAGCGGCATGCAATTTAGAGGTTTCAGGGACATGAGGGAACCTCACTTGTAGTTTTGGCAGCTTCTAATCACAAGGTGATCCAGCCCAGGAGCCAGGGTGCCTCAGCTCTGTCTCCTATAAGCTCTGTGATCTTGGGCATGCTCTCTCTCCTCTTGGAACCCCAGGTTCTTCATCAGTAAGTGGAGGGACAATGTACTCAGGTTTCAGGGCCAGTGTGACAATGCACTGAAAGTGCATTTGTGAGGAGTCCTTCTTTCAGAAGGAGGAGGAGAGATGAGACCTCTGCCATGAAGGGTGGACAAGAGGCAAGGACTCTGAAAGGAGGGGGTGAGTGAAGTTTATTGACCGAAGCAAGAGGCTGTGGAAACGGTGGCAAGCTCAGAAGGGTGGCTGAGGTCAGAGGGAGGCCAATCAAGTGCAGCTTGGGATCTGACACAGACGGTTTTCTGTGGCTGATGGAGCATCACCAGAAGATTTTGAACAGGGAGCAACATTGGATCTGTAGTTTAGAAAATATGAAAAAGAAAGGAATAGCCTGGAAGCAAAGAGTCCAGGGAAGAGGATTTGGCAAAACAGTCAGAAATAGTGCAGGGCGGTGAGGACGGAAAGCAGGAACACAAAAGATACTTTGAATGGCTGAAAAAACAGGCCTATTAGTGATTAGAAATGATTTGCAATTAGCATAAGCAAATGAAGTCCTCTCTCCCCAGGAGCTGTCTCCTCCTCAAGCCTGCCTGCCCCTCACCAAGTTCAGTCTTGTCCCCACCTGTCCCCCTAGTCACACCTGACTGTTTGGATCTATTGTCTCCTTCCAGGCCTGAGACCAAAGCCAAGGCTCAACCTGCTGACCGCAGCCAAGGAAAAAGGACATACAAATGGGAGGAAAATGCAGAGTTTTCTGTTTTCTTCTGCAGGAGAAAGCAAGGTTATTTTGGCCCCTTTCAATACAAATCAGATTTTTTTTTCTTTCTTTCTTTTTTTTTTTTTTTTTTTTTTTTTTCAAAGCCCCATGTCTGGCAGTCTTCAGGCAGGGGAATGAAAATCAGAGCTCGCATTTTGAATACCTTTGTATGTTTTTCCCGGTCTCAGTTTTATTTGTCTTCCTCTGCCTGGCTGTCTCCCATGTCTCCGGATTGTTGACTTCTCTCAAATGCTGCTCTTAAACCAAAGGAAGTGAAAGCAAGGCCTCGTGTTCAAGGATGGGGCACTTGGCCAGAGAGGAGGAAAGAATAAAAAGTCAGCCATTCCTCAGTCTGGATCTGTCTGTGCACCAGCACCTGGAGACACTGTCCCACTTTTGGTCCTTACATTACCTGTAGGGCTAGAGCAACCTGCCCCTTGATCAGAGAAGATGCTGAGACTCCCTGGCAGTCACACGGCTGGTGGTGTAGGACCAGAATTGAAGACGGGCTTTCCGGCCCGAGGGTCACCTTTCTTCCAGTGTTCACCACCGCCTCCTTAGCAGGTTGTAAAGTTTGCTGGTGTCCCCTGAGGTGAAGTGGAACCAGGGGTTAGAGTCCAGGCTGAGCTGCCAGACTGCCTACGTGGGTTAGAACCCTGACTGAACAAGTTTCTTGACCTCCATAAACCTCAGTTTTCCTGATCTATAAAACGGGGATACCAACAGCGGATCCTTGAGTTGTTGCGAGGGTTAAATGAAAGGATCCACATGGATCCCATATGGGAACAGTTCCCACATGGGAACTGCCTGGGATGTGTTCAGCTCCGACTGCATGTGTGAGTGCTTGTGTGTACCTGTGAAAGTCACACTGACATTTTCACCCAATGGCCACCTAGTTTTGTGACCTGCTCATGGTATTTTTGTGGAAATTACAAATGTGTGGGAATTGCGAATTATTTCAATCCTTTTCTTAGAAGATTCTTTTTTTTTTTTTTCTCTCTCCCAATAGAATCTTTCACTTAAGGCAGTCAGGATAATGTGACCTGCAAGAATGTGACAAACAGCAATTGGGAGGATTTTCCTATCTAATTCTACACATTGTTTTGCACATTTCTAGCCAGAGGCTTTTGCGGGTGCTACTTGCAACTCTTTCTTGCCTTTAATAAAACATAACACAGGCATGTGCAATCACAAACACATGTGCAATCACAAACACATTCAAGAGTACTTCAAAAAGTTCATGGAAATATTCCTATTATTTTTTAGTTCTATTTTTTTAAGAGCATTTTAAAGTGCCGTCCTACATGCCCACCATCCTGGATGATACTGTGTAAACATCACCATTTCTCACATTTAGTGCTTGGTAATTCTGAAAGAAAATTTCGCTGCCTGCTATAGGGGGTCCTTCAAAAGTTTCCACTCCTGCTAACACTAAATAACAATTGATATAATAATGATAAATAAACACCATTGACTGAGCATCTGCTATGTTTTAGGAACTTTGCTTACATTATTTCCAATATTTACGACAGTCTGGAATTTGTCCTCATTTTTAAAAAAAGTAAAGCACAGGAAGTAAAGGATCACAGGACTCAGCCAAGATAAGAAAGCAAGCCTGGTCACGGGAGGCACACCTATCTGGTTGCAAACATAGTGTTTTTATCATTATACCAAGATGCTTCTCCTTCAAGCAAGAGGGATGTCCGCTTTGTCCCCTCTGTGTCCCTAGTTCCTGGCACATATTTGTTCAATATTTGCAAATATTTACTGAATGCTAGCAGAAACAGACAGGCGCGCGCACACACACACACACAGTGCACATGCAGATTGTTATTGTATTTTTATAAGATGTATATGGCTGTATGCCCAGGCTTTGGTGGCCATGGAGAGGCAGGGATAGGCACTGTATTCAGGAGACCCTGGGTCTGGGCAGGGAGGAAGATCTCAAAGAGCACAGGAGGCAGCAGCTTTCTGAGGCACCTGGCACCACAGAGACACTCCAATTTTGCCTGGGTTTCCTCATGTCACAGAGAGCCCTGAGCCTCCTGGAACTCCTTCAAAGTCCCTGTCCTTGAATGTGAACCAATTAATTAACACTGACTTAAATGAACAGCTGATATCTTGCCGTGGGTGCCCTAAATCAAATATTCTCCATTTTCTAGGACTGCAGAATAGCACACACAGGGCACCAACTTTTCTCACAATCACTCACACTTGCTATGTTAATCCCATGAGCGCTGACTGCACTGTCAGAAGAAATATGTGGGTCTAATTCCTCAGGCTTTCTTAGGACCTCTCACCCTGACTAATGGTGGTTGAGTGAAAGCATTTGACACCAGTCATGGGAAAATCCTTCTTTCTGATAAGTTTAGCCTCCCTGTGGGGGTAGAGACTGTTCAGAGACTGAGAACGCTGACAATAAGAAGGATGTGTGTGTGTGCGTGTGTGTACATGCATGTGTGTGTCTGTGTGTGCATGTGCATGTGTGTGCATACGTGTGTCTGTCCTGAAATGGGCATCTCTGTGAGCCTATTGTTTTATTCATTCATCAAATGAAAGACTATTTCTCCCAGGATAGTGTTTCTCAAAGTTTCTAGAAAACATTGTTTTGTGGTCTGCTAATAAATTAGATTGGGAAAAAAAAAAAAAAAGGAAGCATCTCTCAGTTAAATAATTTTGGCAAATTCTGGAATAAACAAAGTTAAGCATTTTTTTTTACTTGCAGGATTTTCAGTCTTTAAGAGTCAAATATGCATTATGACTGTGCAAAAGATAAATACGATATCTTATAGTTAACATACTCTTCTGACAGCAGAATGTTTTTAAACCCCAAAATATCCCAGAGAACCAATGTTCTATACCACACTTCGGGAAAAGGAACTGCCATAGAGGAAAATGAATGGGACCCTGGTCTTTAATGCAAAGTTTTTACACAGATTGAAAAACTTCCAGGTGATCCAAGACAGATCAGTATAAAAGGCCTCAGTCTGTAGCTATTCTCCTTTTAACAGCAGTTCCATGTATGAATTCCTCCACAACAAGCTTGTGTTCTCATGTGCTCCATGCAGGTTTCTGCTGTGTTTTCAATTCAGCTACTTGGGAGAGGCATGGAGATGTCTGACCTCACGGCATGTGGGCATTTCAGGCTCCGAGGAGGAGACAGACACCTGGGCTTCCCGAAGAAGATGGAGAATGAATCACAATGACACAGGGGCACAGCTCAGCTTCCTTTCCTGGTCTTTGCCTCTTGCACCCAGATTAGCTATGCTCATCAAACTCTGGGAAAGACTTAGAAAAGGGGTTTTCAAGTGTGTGAGTTTGGATGTTGCCTTGGGGGTGTGTTTAAGGCCAGGTTCCTAGGCCCAACGTGAAGCTATTAAACCCCAAAGGATCTCAGTTTGAAAAATGCTCATGTAGGCTGTGTGGAAGCTGCGATGGCACAGAGCTGCTGTCAGGGGAGGGTGTATACTGAAAACAGTGTAACTGGCATAGAGTGGTCCTCAATGATTTGGTGGTCCAGGTAATTTCCCTAGGTGAGGAGTTTGGTCATAAATCCTTACAAGCTTCTCTATATTCATGATCATTCTTAGTGTCTTAATGCACAAGATCACTTTAAATCTCAAGCAACCAACTAATGTTAACTTTTGGAGGTAAGACAAATGTAGGTTTAGAGGGCTAGAGCCTGCCAAGGTCCTGAGTCTTGCATGACGTTGCAGCAGAGGCGCCCTACCCCCACCCACCAGGCTCCTGTTGGGGGGGGCTCTCTCATCCAACACCCTCACCTAATGCAGAGAGTGACTCAGAGCAGAGCTGATGAAGGGACTGTGATAAGAAGAAAGGACAGGGATTTCAGAAATGCCATTGCCTCTCGTTCCAGAAGCTTCCAAAAAATCAAACCCTGACCTCCCACTACCCTTGTTCTCAGAAAGATTGGGATGGAAAGTCAGGGAGCATCACTGGGATTGCAGCCTGGGCCCCTCCTTGACTGTTTGGCTTAGTTAAGGGACTAAGGGCTTTTCAAAATGTTTGGAGACATTTGCTGAGTGATGGCCATGGGGCAGGCACTGCATTAGATCTCTGGTTCTCAGAGCTGGCTGTGCATTGGAATCCCTGGGCAGGTTAGCCGTTTGTGTTTCTTAGATACTGATTCCTGGATCCCACGTGCAGATATTTTGATTTAATTGTGCTGTGGTGTGGCCTGGGCTGTCAGGGTTGTAAGGCTCCCAGGTGATCCAATGCACAGAGAAGTTTGAGAACTGCTGAACGGGAAGCTTTACTTGCTCGTCTCCGTTTACTCTCATGGCAACCCAGCAGTGGCGTGTTAGTGTCAACTCCAATTGACAGTTAAAGAAACAGAGGTTTAAAGAGGGTAGGGGCATTCTCAAGTCACAGAGCACTAGAACACAGTACCCAGGGCCAGTTTTATATCACACTGACTCTCTAAATGTGGCAAAATCCTACTTGATCCAACAATGAGGCCACCATGAACTACTATAGGGCTCGAATGAGGTGGCCATAAAACCATCAAAGGCATTCCCCTCATATGCCCCCTTTAAAGAACAGGAAGTTAGTTATAATCAGTGCTGTGAGCTGAGTGACTTTAGCCACACAGCTATTAGGCCCACCCAGGAATCAAGACAGGCTAAATCTGGCCAAGTTTATTTTTCTTTTCCTTGGAGTGTGATAGCTGGAGGAGAAGACTGCACAGGAAGCAAAGCAGACACATGCGGGCCCCCAGGGTGTGGGGTTCACAGTCCATCAAGAAGCCAGCCAGGCTTGACTCGTCCTTCCTCCGCACTTACTCAGACGCAAGGATGTTTGCATTCCCACTGGTCTTTAAGAACGGAGAACTGACTCGGAAAAGAAAAATGTGGCCAGAAAACACACCAAGGCTGGAAACCCAAAGGGTGTAGTTGATTTGTGCCAAATTGTCCAAGAAAAGGTAAAGCAGTGGAGAGCATGTGGTACTACATAAAAAATAAAGGACCTGAAACTGACTACCCTTTACTTTGAATAAGACCCCTCACCTCTGAGAACTTAGTTTCCCTATCTGCACATCTGAGACTAAAATTCAGTTTCCTTATCTATAAAGTAAGGATTACAATCACCCAGAGTTGTGATAATCAAAAGACTATATATATATATATATATAT
>NW_007726146.1:1173069-1218540 GCF_000696425.1 Galeopterus variegatus
TATATATATATATATATATATATATATATATATATAAATTATTACATGTTACATATTCTGTAATATAATTAATGTGTAATATGTATTATATATAAATAATAATGTTTTGCATAAATAATATTATATATGCATATTATATTTATATTTGCTACATGAACAGCTATAGTAGAAAGAACAGGATGAGAGTCAGAAGGCTAAACCTTGCATGTAACTCATCCCATCAGAAGATGCTGACATGGTTGCACAAATTATTGTACAGCCATTGAATGGAGTTCTCTGTAGCTGTTAAAAATCAGATATATTCACACATCCAAATAAGAAAGACATTTCAAAGATAGATCATTAGGAAGAAAAGCAATGTGCAGAGCCGTGGGAAAGTATGAGCCCTTTTCCATACTGGAAAGTATTTATAAAATGCTTTTACATTTATAAAATGTTAAAAAAAAAAACAAAAACAGATTCTAGATATCTGGCTCTGCATACAAATGTGCATGTCCTTTTTTGGATATGTATATGTTTTATGGAGGAAATACATTAAGTACCTGTAATAGTGGGATTTGGCAAAAGGAAAAGGGAAAGAGGATTTTCCATTTTATTTAATAATTTCTGCCCTGTTTTATACTTGTATGCACTGTTTGCATGTTTGCAATATGTATGTGTATGCGTGTGTGTACGTGTGTGTATGTTCCCATAATAGAGATAAAAGGAATTTGAATTAAAACACAAAAGACAATGACGGCTGACCAGAGCCTGAGCTCCTTCCCCTGTGTTCTGGGCCAGCCCAGTGGACATGGTTGTTTTTCCAGCTGGGAATCATTTTGTCCTGTTTCCCTAAGTCCTGGACAGAGCCTATATCCAGCCAGAGGCTGACAGGCCTGGTCCAGCGGAGGACAACCACCCAGGTCCCTGTGACAGATTTTGTTGTTTTTATGTATGAGCCCAGGGGTGGGTATGTTTAGGGAGTGGTGAGAATTGGGGAGAAAGGAGCTGAACAAGTCTTCAGAGGAAGGAGAAACTGACAGCTCCTAATAAGAAAACTGATGTGGTTTGGCACAGAAGTTTTAAATGCTTTAAAATGAAACCGGAAATAAATTTAATTCAAAGAAGAATGCTGATAAAACCCATGCATAGGAGCTGTAATTCTTTTTTTTTTTTTTTTTTTGTCTTTTGTCTTTTTCCGTGTCCGGCAACGGATCGCAACCCTCAGTGTTGCCCCTGTACCGGACCGGGGACCGGCAACGGGATTGCAACCCTCGGTGCCGCTCCCGCGCCTCGCTCAGCCAGTGAGCGGGAACCAGTCTGTATGTCGGATCCGAACCCTCGGGCGGGAGTGCCGCTGGGCTTCCCAAGCGGCGCACTTATCCAGTGCGCCACCGGGCCGGCCCCAGGAGCTGTAATTCTTTGAGTGAACAGATACTGACTTTGGGGGATGCCCCTCCTCTCACTTGCTACAATGTGTCGAATGAAAGATATGTCCATCCCCTCACCCCCAGAACCTGTGAACATGACTTTCTTTGGGAAAACAGTCTTTGCAGATGTAATTAAGTTAAGAATCTCAAGATGAGATCATCCTGGATTATCCAGATGGGCCCTAAATCCAATGAAAAATGTTTTTATAAGACACTTGTAAGAGACAGAAGAGAAGACGCAGACACTGAGGAGAAGGCCATGTGAAGACAGAGACAGAGCCTGGAGTGATGACGCGGCCACGAGCTGAAGAACTCCTAGAGCCTCCAGAAGCTGGAAGAGGCAAGGAAGGATTCTCCCCTAGAGCCTTCAAAGGAAACACAACCCTGCTGACACCCTGATGTCTGCCTTCTGGGCTTTAGAACTGTGAGAGAATGAATTTCTCTTGTTTTAAGCCACCAAGTTTGTGGTAATTTATAAAATAGCCTTAGGAAGGTGATACACTTGCTGAAGAGGCAGGGCTTGCTGTGGATTGACTTCCCAGCAAAAGGGACAGACCCCGCCATGCAGGAAGACTCAAATGGATGCAGTGGGCCCTGATCCCCCTTTTCTTTTCTTTTTTTGTTGTTGTTGTTGTTGTTTTGTTTTGTTTTGTTTTTGTTTTTGTTTTTGTTTTTGTGACCAGTACGGGATCAGAACCCTTGGTGTCTCCCACACCACGCTCAGCCAGTGAGCGCACCAGCCATCCCTATATAGGATCCGAACCTGCAGCCTCAGTGTTCCCAGCGCCGCTGCGCTCCCAGCACCGCACTCTCCCGAGTGAGCCACGGGTTCGGCCCTGATCCCCCTTTTCTAAAACAACATCCCCCAACACTCTCTATCAGATCCTTTTGCCATATTTTTCTGCATGGAGGCTGTCATAACCTGGTATTTGTGTTACGTATTTCATTTCACTTTGAATAGTAGCTCTCTCCCCCAAGGAACGTGAGCTCCATGAGGGCAGGGTCCTGCCAGTCTGGCTGCTTTTGAGTCCAGGCCCTGGAACAGTGCTTGGCGTGTGAAGGCACCAAACTGGTTTTTGTGGAAGGGAAGGAGAAGGAGGGGATGCTCTGAGTCAGACACTGTGTGGCCCTGCACAGCGGAGGGATGTGGAGAGACATCCAGGCAGACCCAGCCTTCACTGAGCTCACGGTCTAAGCAAGGGGTACAGCAAGCTCCAGGGAAGCTGCAACACAAGTCACAAGTGTCAGGAAGGAGGTGGTAAGAAAGGGGCAGATGAAGTCCTGAGGGTGCAGAGAGGTGCAGGAGACCGCCTCCACCGGGAGGGCTGGGGGCAGGTCTCAGCCCAGGGGGGGCATCCGGCGGGTCTTGCATCTGTGACAGAATCACTGAATGCAAGAGAAAGGCCTGCCCCGTGCCATGCCTTCAGTGAGGGGCAGTGGGGGAGAATGGAGAGGAAGGGACAGTTGTGAGAGACACTGCACAGGAGACCCAGTGGGACCAGACCAGTGATGGCGCCACATGTGCTGCAATAAAACAAAGCACAGCGGGGCCTTTCCAGGTGGGTGTCAGGGACCCCCTGTTGTGCCTGTCCTGGAAAGCAGCTTTGCAGCTCCAGGAGGGTTGTACGTGTTCCTTTTCCTCCTTAGCAGCTTCCCAAGGCTCACAGTTCCATGAGTGATTAGAGCTACGTATTGAATCAAATCTGGTGCTGAGAATCTCTCGTACAAGGCTACTTCAAAAAGTGTATGGAAAAGTAGAATTAAAAGATGATATGAATCTTTCCATGTACTTTTTGAAGTATGCTCATATATAAAATTTTAATCCTTTCCACATATTTGTATGATAGGCAGGATTATTCCCCTGTTACAGGGGAGAAGGTTAGGGCTCAGATTGGGGACGTGGACTCAGAGCCAGTATTTGGGAGAATCCAGATTTAACCCCTAATCTACCAACCCCAAAGCCTGTGCTTTCACGATGGTCTGCGTGGCTCACTTACCGCAAAGACGGTCATGATTTCTACAGCAGTTCACATAAAGGACTCTCATTTGACCTAAAGCAGAATTTTGGAGAGCCCAGATCAGGTGTCCTTCATGCCATTATACAGAAGAGAAGGCTGAGAATCCAAGTAATGGAGGGGTCTCCCCAATGCACTGTGTCAAGGGAGTGGCAGAGCTGGGATGAAGAACACTAGTCAGCGTTTCACGCGCACAGTCCTTTGCTGTCAGAGAGATGCCTCATAATCTGACTTGTGTCAATTCAGAAGTGCAAGATGAGGGCAGTGGGGACCTCGGGTGGTAGGAACTGGGGTGCGATTTACTCCAGACCTGGTGTTCCAGACCTGGTGCCCGCTGAGCAGGGCTCTTCCTCAGGGCCCAAATCAGCGGGCTGTGAGACTGCACATCCATCTCCAAAAGGGCCTTCCAGGGAAAATTGTACTTCCTGGAAGGGGTTGGCTGCCTCCATCATGTAGGACAATATTCTATTTTCACCAGTGAGCTACAAGGCATAAATATAGATTTCTGCACATTTTTTATAAGCCAACATCATGGCCTCTAGACATCTCTTCACTAAACCATAAAAAGCCAGACAGCCCTTTCCAGAAACTGCACATCTACCTGTGTCCCAGATAGAGCTGAACCTGCTGACCCATGGCAGAAAGGGCCTCTCTTTGTTTGTGGGGGAACAAAAACAAAAAACCATGGCCAGTTCTCTGGGTGCAACCTTGGAGATGAATAAAGTAGTCTCCAGGGGGCCATCTCTGTCTCTCCTACTGTGGCATTTCTTTTCTTGTGCCCTGCTACCAGGTCAAATCCTGGGATGCAGAACAGATCCTAGAAAAGGCATTCCTCAATACCCACTTCCTTCCCATCTTCCCCTAGCTCTCTGGGTTCCTCTCTGTCACAGGGCCTTTGTTCATGCTGTTACTGTCTTCCATCTGTGCCTGGGTAACCCCTAAAGTTCCCAGACTTCCAGTCAGACCTCCCTTCCACCACCTAGGTGGGGTTCCTTTGTTATATGTTTTCCTAGAACTGTTTTCATTTTCTTCTGAGCATGTACCTCAGTTTGCAAGGGTTTGCATGATTACTTGATTAGAATCTGTGCCCCCCCACGCCTTCCACTGTACGCTTCATGAAAAGGCTGTGTTTCCATTGCATTCCCAGAGCCTAAATAGATGTCTGGCCCATCTTTAGTTCTAAGTAAATAGTTACAGAATAAATAAATAAGTGCATGAATGAGTGAATAAATAAATGAGTGAATGACAAGTGATGGCTTTGTGCAGTGGTTCTCAGCCAGGGAGATTTTGCCCCCCCAGAGGATGCTTGGCAACATTTTAAGACATTTTCATCTGTCGCAACTGGGGGTGGGGCGTGGGGACAGTGGTGCTACTGACATCCAGTACATAGAGGCCTACAATGCACAGGACAGTCCTCCGTGCCCCCAGCAAAGAATTATCCTGCCCAAATCATTCCAAGGTTGCAAAATCCTGTGTATTCGTTTCCTGGGGCTGCATAACAAAACACCACAGACTGAGTGTCTTAAAACAACAGAAACTTATTCTCATAGTCCTAGAAGCCAGAAGTTCAAAATCAAGGCGTTGGCAGGATTGGTTCCTTCCAGAGGCTCTGAAGAAGACTCTATTCCTGACTCTCTACTAGCTTCTTGGTGGCTGCTGGCAGTCCTTGGCATTCCTTGGCTCACAGCTGCGTCACGCCAATCCCTGCCTGTTCTCACTTGGCTTTCTTCCCTATGTCTCTGTGTGTCCTCTCCTCTTATCATCACTGAATCCTCCAGCCACCAAAAAAAAAAAAAATGAAAATAAAAAAGAACATCAGTCAAACATCAGAACATCAGGCACTGGATTTAGGGCCACCCTCCCACCCTCCCTAGTGACTTCATCTCAACTAATTACATCTCCAAAGACCCTATTTTCAAATAAAGCCACATTCACAAGGTTGGACTTTCAACATATCTTTTTAGGAAATACAATTCAAGCCACTACATCTTGGTTTAGTGGGAAGTTAATCATATTCCTACCCGCCCCCTAAAAACAGAAAAAATGGGCAAAGCGACCTGTTCCTTTTCCTCCCCTGTCATGTACCTGTGGTTCTGTCCCCTAGCCAGATGCCTGGTTCCCTCCTCAGCTTTCCTTCTGCCCCACACCAATCCAATCTGTCCCTCACCTACACCTTGTCAGTTCTTTACTCTTTAAACATCTGAGTAATCCACCTTCCCCGCTTCCTCAGGAGCATCACACAAGTGGGTCGTGTGCATCTAACCCTTCCACCAGTGCTATACGCGAGGTATTATTACTGCATCCATTTACAGATAAAGAGATCAGAGGGATAAGTACATGACATTACAGAGCTGCTAGTGACAGAGCTCGGTCATCTGGTTCCACAGCCCATGCACACCCCTGTTCTGGGGTGGGCTTCCCCATCCCCTGCTGGGATCTGGTTCTCTCTTACTTTTCAGGCAGGAATTCCACCCTGTGCTCTCAGATGGGAGGAGCTCGCCTCCACCACAGCCCTCTCCCCTCCCCATCATGACTGTTTACATTCCTCTCTACCTTCTAGACTGTGAGGTCTTTCAGGGCGGATACAATGTTTATTTCATTTCTGTATCCCCAACCCCAATACCTGCCCCAGGGCATGGTGCATACAAGCAGGCAATGTTGGTTGAGTAAATGAATGCATTCATAGTTTCAACAACCTAGTCTAGCTATGTGACCTTTGTTTGTACTACAGTTTCCCACATTATACTGTAATGAATACAATATATCACTATGGTTTTGATAGAAGCCACCAGAAAGTGAAGCAAATTTTAAAAAAAAAAAAGAGAGAGAGAGAAAGAAAGAAAAAGTTTCCATAGTCTAATCAGCCTGGGTAACTCTCTGGGTTAACCAACACGAAACATGCTTCCTATGCTGGACTTCACAGAGCCTTAAATATTCTGATTTGCTTTTGGAACTTCTAAGAAGGTAAGTATACTTCCAGGTATGCAGAATTCTTCTTCTTCTTTTTTTTAATCAATAAAACTGGTTTATTTTTATTGTTTGAAATATCTCAAGGAATGTTAACCATCCTTCAAACAGAGTTGGAATATGCAGGGGGGCACGGTGGCCCCTCCTGGATAAAGAGGCTCCCTCAAGGTTGGGAGGAGTAGGGGCTTCCCTCCGGAGCTGGAGGAGCCATCACTGGCCCGCTGAGATGATTTTTCTCTCTCCCTCCAGCCTCAGGCCCGTGCCCGCCATGCACCCGTGACATTTTTTGTTCTTGTTTTTCGTTGATTTTCCCACTCTCATCAGAGCCTGCATTCCCTACTCCGTCCTGAGCTGGAAATGAAAGTGGATGGCCTAAAGCTCCCTGCACCTCATTAACCTCCACATTATCTCAGGGAAATTATGCCAATTATCGCACCGGGCTCAGGATTGAAAAGCTACCAAGTCTGGGCCGACTGTGATGGATGCTCCCAATTTAAGGAGAGGAGGGGCAGCTCCGCAGGTGGTGAAAGAATCATTTGTTTCCCAGGAGAAGCTTTCTGTGGCAGACACAAAGTATGTCTCTCTGGCAGGGGCTCTCTCCTGGCATCTTTTGTAAGCCACACATTTCTGAGAGGGATTTTTCTTTTTTAAATAGCATGTATTGGTTGGTCTTGTTTTCTTATTGTCTTAATACAGAGAAATACAGAGAAGAGAAAAACTAAACACATAAAAAGGCCCATAATTCCCCTACCCAGTGATTTCTGTTGACCTTTAAAACCAATCAGAATGAAAATCATACAGTACAGGTAGGTCTAGACAATTTAAGGAGCTCAGTAAGTAACAAAGTTAAGGTATCTTCCGCCTCCTTTTCCAAGCTTAGTCTGTCCACAGCTAATAGAGTTTTGTGCTTCCTCTAGAAACAGTGTCACAGTGGAATGTAATGGCTGGCAGCAGTGGTTCTCAAACCTGAGTGACAACAAAATCACCTGGAGGGCTCACCTGAAGGGCTCCCTAAATCACAGTCTGCCAGGCCCCCTCCTCAGAGATCCTGATTCAGCAGCCCTCGGGGGGAGCCCACAATTTGCATATTGAACAATTTCTCAGGTGATGCCAAATCCCAGCTTTACCCACTTTCCAATTGGGTGATTTTGAACAAGTTACTTAGCCTCTCTCTGCCTCATTTATCTCTTCTGTAAAATGTGGCTAATAAAAGAATTGTGAAAAGTAAACAAATTAAAGTATTAAAAAGGCTTTGCAAATTAAGAACTATGCAACTTTACAGCTATTATGCATATACCAACTTGTAAATATGTATCCAACTACCATCTATGTTTTTTAATGTTAACAAAAGGGATAATTCTATGCTTAATCACAATAATGATTTTTCATATATTTATGTACAGATGTCTTTAGTCCTTGTGAAATGTGCTTAACATGAAATCACAGTGTAGAGGTACATCCTGGAGGATAAACTAGTCTTCAGTAAGTGACTTGTTTTCAGGTACTAGCTAATCTAAGCGGTGCAGCAAGGGGTATCCCTGCATATGTCTGAAGAACATTTTGTGAGCATAGTCACAGTTGGAAAATTAAAATGTAAATACACATTCTCAGGAAGGCTACATTTGTTTCTAAGCCTTGGTCTGCCAAACCCTGATGGGACCTGAGGGCAAATGATGTTTTCTCCATGGACTCTGTCATCTTTGTCTTCAAACTGAGGATGAGAAAGCAAGCAAATGCTGTTGACACACCAAGCCGTATGACCCAGTTGACTAAAAACTGCCTGTTCAGAGCAAGAAGCAAGAAGCTAAGGATCCAGAATCAGTGAAAGCATGCTCTATGCTTAAGGAGCCCTGGCCGAGGAGGATGAACCCCGCTGAGAACAGATGCATTGCAGGAGGGCATGAGAGGTGTGACAATAGAGTAATACATACAGATCAAAGATTTCACTGACAGTGAGTAAGATGGGCGGACAGGGTCTGGAAAAGCCTCAGGAGGAAGGAGTGTATGTGTTTTGCAGAGTGAGTGGGAGTCACAAGGTAGACAGCAGGGAAAGGCATTTCAGAGAGAAAAATCAGTATGTGCAAGAGGCCAGAAGCTTGATAGCACCTAACACGGTACCTAATGTAAGGTAGCCACTCAAGGAGTGTTAGTTGAACAGTCTTTTTTGGCCCTCAGGGTGCACACAACGTAGAGAAAGCTAGTGACTTAGGTTCTCTTCGATCCAACGAAAGACCAAGAATCCCTTCAGGCAGGCCTGCCACATCCTCAATGCCAGATTTTATAAACAGCTTAGTGAATTCCTAACGAATTTATACAATGGAGACAATATTTGCCCTCTTATATCCACAATCACCAGGTTGGAATATAAATATTGAAATAATTTTCAGATGGGCCCTCGCCTTGCCTGTGACACCTACACCCTGGGATTCTGAATGTAGAATGGTCATAGCCATTTCCTTCTGCAAAGATCTCATTCCTCAGTGGATGGCTGGTGGACTTTCCTTTTGCTGCCACTTGCCTGCACTGAAAATCTGCTAACCTGGTTAACTGAAACAATGTAAACACACAAAGTCTTGTTTACAGCCCTCGGATTTTGCAAGCTTTTTGCCCAAATGGTAAAGAAAAAGGGGACATGAATCTGAACAGGAGGGAATATTTGCCACCTGTTGTTTCAAGAGACAAAGAGTGTCCTGAGCTGGGTTGCTCTTCAAATGTTTCCAAGGATGCATTAGAAAGCACACATCAGAAAAGTTATGTTTCATTGTTACAGTTTGCAGATGGTTTCAGACAGGGCCATCCCGAGACCTCAATAGATTAGACAACATAGCCCACTATCACAGAATAAAAGCAGCAGATACAGTCTACAAGTTGACCCTAAAATACTCCCAAGCCAACATCTCCTTTAAAGGAAGTTGAGGAAGAAGATCCTGAAGATGCTCTGATGCACCTGCTCTGTGATCAGTCTCCTGATTGATGGCAAACAAGGCCTTCCAGCCCTGTCCCTGCTTACTTCACCAGCAGTATTCCTGCCACACCTCCCCACCAGCCCTGCTCAGTTTCCCAGGCATAGGTTTAAAGGCATACAAACTGACTGGTGTCCAAATTCTGCCTCTTTCTAGCTATACAACCTAGGGACAAGTCAGGTAACCATCGTGAGCATCAGATTGCCTATTTCTGATATGGTGGTAATACTGGGAGAATTAAACAGTAACCCTTTGTAGAAAGGTCCGACTCAGAGCCTCAATCATTGGCATTATTCCACAGTGCACCTTAATGCCACAGAAAAAATTACTTACCTTGACATGTGGGTATTCCATATCTCCTTTTTAGGTTGGATGGCCTATAAACTCATCCCTAATTATGAGTTTCATTGACGATCTGACATATATAGTAATGAGAGTTAGGCAGAGAAAATAAAAATAAAGTGACTAAACTAGCTTAGAAGAGGGTTTTCTTTGTTTGTTTGTTTTTAAACTGGATGAGACTACACCCAACTTGAGCTGGCTTAAGGAAAAATGTAGGTGATATGTCAGGAATAGTTATGCTCCATGACACGACGAGATGGGAATTATAACGAGATGGGAAAGGCCCTGGAAACCAGCACCGAAAGTCAAAAGTAAACCCAATGATTGACTGTCTCCACATTCTATCCCTGCTTCCTTTCATGTATTGGATTCACTGTTTCTTTTCTATTTCCTAACAGCTTTTCTCTGCTCCCAATTCTCTTGGTAGAATATATGCCCCACGACTCCTGTCTTCACATGTTAAAGGACCAGCCAGAAGCTGAGACATTCAATACCTAGAAAATAGAATCTGATTCTTCCAGCTGGAGTCTACACTTGCTCTAATCAGCAGGTGGGTGGTGGGTAATCATAGAGAATAAAAACTACTGGGGGCTCCTGTGTATCATGGGTGTCAGGTGGAAGGAGTCTCCATTATACATACAGATTGATCATTTTATGGAGAAAAGAAAAGAGGAGAGGTTTAGGGAGAAGTAGTTTATTAAATGTCGCTAAGTTGTCACTCTCTAGAAAGCACTGTTGAAGGCGCAGAGGTGTGCATCTAGCTTTTGAAAAGAAACAATTTCATTTATTTTTATGTGAGGAAGCTGGACTAGATCAAGGGTTCTCAACCTTGGCTTATTATTTGAATCACATGGGAAGCTTTTAAACAGCTCAATATTCAAGCAATACCTCCAAATGAAATAAATCTGAAATTCTAACTATGGGAACTTGGTATCAATATTTTTAAAAATTCTTTAGATGATTCTAATCTTCAGCTGAGCTTCCTAACAATTAGACAAGAACAGTGATTCTCAAATGAACCATCTCAATCTAGTTAAAATGAAGACTGTGATTTAATGAGTTTAAGGTGGGGAATGAGATTCTGCATTGCTAACAAGCTCCTAGGTGTTGTCAATGCTTCTGGTCCATAGATTATAGTTTGAGTAGCAAAGGACTAAATTATCCCTGAGTCCTATTCTAGTGCCAAGATTTTAAGAAAGAAAATATTTACTCCACAATATTTATGTTTTTATACCAGACCTTGAGCTAAATGCTGAGGCATACATAGCTAATAAGTTTCTGCCACAGAGGAGTTAACATGAAGTCCACATGGCTTGAGAGAAGCTGGAGAAAATACTCTGTGTATGCCACTTTTTCTGAGTTGTGTTTGGAAGTCTATTTATCAGGGATTTTTGTTTGTTCTGTTTTGTTTTTGTTTTTAAGAAAACTCCCTTACTGAAAAGGCAGCTGGACTCCCTGACAGAGGAAAAGATGGCTTGGGTCTGGGGCTCAGGAAGTTTTTTTTTTTTTTTTAATTTTTATTTTGTCAATATACACTGTATATGATTATTATGGCCCATCACCGACACCTCCCTCCCTCCTCCCTCTCTCCCCTCCCCCCCAAGAATGTCATGATAAAAAAAGAGAGATGTTAACATCTAGCAATTTCGGGTGTTTCGTGCAAAACATGCCAAGAGCAGTTTGGCCTTATGCTATTTAACCTATAGCTGGGGAAAAGGAAAATGGCCTTTATGACAGATAGATAGATAGATGATAGATGATAGATTAGATAGATAGATACTCCATGAAAGAACATCCTTGTCTTTCAGTGTATTTAATGATTAATGAGCCAAGCCCATTCTAACAGATCATGGACATGTTTTACAACATAGCTTGAGTCTATAGTAATAACAGAACCAAAGTTGTTCTAATGCTTATGGGGTAAGTCTGCTGACATTTCATTAAGCTACTCTATGTCACAAAGCCAAGAAAGCAGCATCTACAAATGTGACACCTTATTTGCATATCACAGAGCATGCATCCAGTTTGTGTGTGTGTGTGTGTGTGTGTGTATGGGAGTGGGGGGGGGAAGGCCATAATAAGTGATCAGATATTCATTCAGTAAATATTCCCTGAGTGTCTACTATGTGCCAGGCACTCAATTTGATCAGAGCTTCCACACTGCAATCTTGGAGATTATTCTCATGCCATTATCTATTGATGACAAATTCAGGTTGCTTTTCTGTGCATGGTTACATTTAATACTCACGAAAACCTGTGATATAGGAGTCAGGATGTGAAGTTGATGTTGGTGGTGATGACTATAGTGGCAGTGGTGGTGGTGATGATGGTGATAGTGATGGTGTTGGGATATATTTACTATTGAAGACAAGTTTTAAGTGGACATTTAAAATTTTAAAATGTTGAGGAACCATAGAAAGTCCCACCACTGATAAGTTTTTGTCAAGCCTGGAAAAGAACTCAGATGCCCAAACTCCAACTTAGCTCCCTGTCCATTTCACCATGCTGAGTAACTGGAATATTAGCTAGTTTCTGAAGTTTAGTTTTTAGTTGGCCATGTGTGGAAAGATGCACTAAAACCTCCATCTACAAAATACTACAGCTTCATGTCTAAGCAAGGGAGAGCTTTAAAACAGCAATTCCTGAAGTTCTCACCGATTTTTCGTTTCTAGCTGGCCTTCATTTCTCCTGGCAAGGAAGGCTGAAACAAAAATCAGTCATAAATGAAACGTTTCACTCTGCCTCACAGATGCATTTTTGTGCCAAAGATAGCTTCTACCTTTATAGCTAATACACATTAAAAAGGAATATTTAGACAGACACTTCACAAAGTATAGTAAGCTTAGGAAGTCAGAGGGTTATAACTGCCCCCAAGAAAATGTCATGCTTTTCAAACAGCTTCAGTCTCGCTGGCCTTGCAGCATCCTATCTGGTCGCACTCCAATCCCACTCCACACTGCGGCCAGAGTGAATCTATCCAAAATGCAAATGTGATCGCTTCTCTCTAAAGCTGAAAATTCTCAATGGCTCCCCGTCATCTGCAGCAGAAAACTCAGGCTCCTTAGCCTTGCATTCAATGCCTTGTGTGACTGATTGTTGACAGATCCAGCTTTATTTTCCTCCTTCTTTTTAGCTCCATGCTGTGCTTCAGCAAAAGCAAATCACTTGTAGCTGCAGTTTCCCCTTAGAGACCTCTGAGGCTGATGCTTCTAAGTCTTTGATTACACTGGTCCCTTTGCAGGAATACTGCCTCTACCTTCTTTACCCCACAAATTGTTACTCATTCTTAAGGCCTCACCTTATCCAGAAACACTTTCTAGACAAGCCTAGACTAGAGCAGGACAAGCACTTTATCTCTTCTTTCACCCGACTATGCCATAATCTGTGAGTTTTTTAAAGCAAACCCAATCACCATCATCATCATCATCACCACCACCACCACCACCACCACTCCAAACAGTCACTGAGGGCCTGCTAGGTTCCAGCCACTGTTTTCATCACTTTACATGTATTCTCACATTTGGTATTCATGACAGCTCTGAGATGTGAAATTAAATTAACAAACAAACCAAAAAAGCTCAAGCACCCCAAATATAACAGCGCCTGGCACATAGTAAGCATAGCAATAATCTGTTGTGCAATAATTTATAAAGCTTAATAATTTGTAAGGCTAAATTGAAAACTATGCATTCATTCATTTTTTAAAATAGGCTTTATTTTTAGAGCAGCTTTAGATTGACAAAGACGTTGCAAAGATAGTACAAAGAGTTGCCATATAATTCTGCAACCATTTTGCCTGTTATTAACACCTGAATTAGTATCACATATTTTTAACAATTAATAAACCACTACTTATATATTGTTATTAAATAATAATTCATATTTCCTTAGTTTTTATCTAATGTCCTTTTTCCACTACAGGATCCCTTCCAGGATACCACATGGTGTTTAGTTGTGATGTCTCCTTAGGCTCCTCTTAGCTTTGGAAGTTTGTCAGACTTCCCTTGTTTCTGATAATCTTGACGATTTTGAGGAGTACAAGTCAGGTATTTCAGATGCGTTATATGGGAATTTGATGTTTTTCTCATGCTTAGACTAGGGTTATGGGTTTTGGGGAGGAAGACCAGAATGGTAAAGTACCATTTTCATCATACGAGGGTTTTTCAAAAAGTTGATGGGAAGATAGAAGAGAGGAGCTTAAATGTTCTCATCACAAAAAAATGATACATTTTTGCAATGATGAATGTGCTAACTACCCTGATATTATCACTACACATTGTATACATGCATTGAAATATAACTGTGTACCCTATAAATATGTACAATCAATACATTTCGATTAAAAAATAGATTTAAAAAAATTTTACATATAATTAAAGATAATAGGAATCTTTCCATGAACCTTTTGAAGTTTCCTTGTATTATATAGAGGGTACATATTATAAATATAATTTATGACTGTTGATATTGACCTTGATCACCTGGCTGAGGTAGTGTTTGTCAGGTTTGTCCACTGAAAATTTACTTTTTCCCTCTTTTTATCACTATAGTCCTTGGAAGGAAGTCATTATGCACAGCCCGAACTTGAGTCAGGAATTATGCTTCTCCTCCTTGAGGGCAGAGTATCTAGATAAATTATTCGGAGTTCTTCCACACAGGAGGTTTGTCTCCTCTCCTCCACTTATTAATTTATTCAATCATTTATTTAGATAGGTATGAACTCATGGATATTTATTTTATACTTTGGGCTTTCATCCAGTGCTAGTTAATTTCATTGCTCAAGTTGTTCCAGGTTTGGCCACTGGGAACTCTTTCAATTAGCTCCTGTACTGCTTTGACGTAAGCCCATCAATGTGAGCTCTTGTGTGTGTGTGTGTGTGTGTGTGTGTGTGTGTGTGTGTGTGTGTGTAGACATATATATGTATTTGAGCACTTCCTTACTTTCTGCACCAGGCTCATATTGTATATTTCCTACCTCAGTCCTAGAGCTAACCCTTTCTTCAAGACATCCTCATTCCTTTTATTGGATAACAGTGTTAGAAACCAGGATCTGGTACCAGCTATGTTCATTGTTACTGGAGGGTACTGGATATTTTTAGGGCTTCTCAGCTGACTGAGAAAAACAAACAAAAATATATGTATACGTGTGGGTATATATATGTATGTATAATAATCCATGTATATACCCATATCTATAAGTATTTCTATCTGCCACTATCTGTATCAATATTAAGCTAAATATGAATTCATACTGATGTATTCCACTCTAATCCATTAACACACGAGTCATTCTACATCCTCCCCTTTCTTATCTATAAATTTCCACTTCCACAGTGAGAAGCTTGGCTCCCACCACCTGCCATTCATTTACTTAATTGTTCAATTTCAGCGTGCATGCATAGCAATATCAAAATTATTAACCTATCATCCCGTGGAGAACAACTTTACCAACCTGAGTACAGTGCTTATGTGTAGCTCTTTTTGCTCTTAATCATGCAGTCTCTACTCATTTCCAAAGTTACTTAGGTCAACACCTTTTCCTCCCACCCCCCTCAGTGAGATTGCTTTCTATATTTATAATATAGTTAGTCTCATTTTTCACACTCTGCTTTCTTTCCTGGAATTCCCGATTTCCTAAATGATTTTTTTATGTGTGTACATTAAGGTTCATTCTTAGTGTGTTATAGTTTTATTATTTATTCATTCTTCATCATCTATTTATTCCCCACTCATTAATTGTTTACAATACTCCTGTTTCACACACACACAAGTAAGTTGAATTAAAGGACATTTAGAGAAGGACTCTAAGATGGCATTTAAAGACAAAAAGAAAAATCAGAAACTACAGAGAGCAAAGGAGTGGGTAACCCTGTCAGAGCTTAGCATGGGACAACTGTTGCAGTGAAAAGTTGCAGTTGGCTCAGAGTCTCCTGGTTGCCAGACTAATGAAAAGCAGCATAGCAGTGTCCTAGGGCAGACAGTTCTTTTCTGGATCTAAACACTGACTGGAGGTTATAAGGGCACTGTAGGAAGGTGAAATGACTAAAGAAGATCAACTTTGGCTCTGCAAAGATCGAAGGCATTCAGGTTTGACCTTTAAGTCCAGAGAAAGTTGCATTTCAAATTCCCTATGGTTTCTCCAGAAATATCTTTCCCAGAAGTTCGTGTGAGCACATGAGGTTCACTGCTAGCACTGGGAATGGGCCTCCATCATCACCATCATCACGAGGGACACTTGAACATTTGTGTTAGATGTTTACAAAACAGTCCTATTTGTTCTTCCTGTCATTCTCATGTCTGCCTGGGAAGTTTGTGACCACGTGTATGGTCATTTCCATTTTACAGATATGCCAGCTGAGGATCAGAGAAGGTTTGGTTTCCTGGTGACACACAGAGGGGACAAAGGACTCAATCCTAGAATCCAGCTTTCCCCTCTCTCCCTCCCAGTGACTCTTGCCATTTCCATCTCTTGACTGCTTTAGAGACAGCACCCCAAATGCAGTGAATATCAGGTGACAATCTGAGGCTGTGCTTATGAACTTCTTCATTTCCGATTCCTGTGAGAATCCATATTAATCCTGAGCTTTCAATATGGGCTTGAAAATTCCCTAAAGGTATGCTAGGCCCAGATGTCATTTCAAAGAGTTGCAAAGTGGACTTTGGCTTTCTTTGGCAAAGAAAACAGATGTTTTGTTTTGCTTTCCCAAGTCATTTTCGGTATCAGTGTTTTCTCATATTTAGCATCATTTTTAAAATCTCTGGAAACTAAGAAGTAAAGAACAAAAGTTTTTGGATAGACAGAGCAGGCAGTGTTCATTCTGTTCCTTCTTTATTTGCACATACTTATTCAGAGGTTTTTCACACTTATTTTACACAGAATTCAAGTGTCTGTAATTATCTGATATGCAGGCCCATAGCAGAGTAGAAACAGTAACTGGGAAGAGAAGAATTAGGCATTAAGGAAATAGGAAATGGTCTGCAAACATTTTGTTCAGGGGCAAAGTGTCTCTGTGCACCTCAGTCTCCTCTGACAGCATTAGTTCATTCAAGAACACTGGCATAATCTGTGGTCATAAAGATGTTTCCAAAGTACTTTTAAAAAATCCAAATAATGCTCTGTGTACTCTACTTGAAATGGTGGCAATTTTCTTCATGCTGTTTGTTTTTAAAATATTTTTCATTCAAAATAATGAAAATAAAATAAGTAAATGCTTTAGTGTTTAAAGTAGAAAAGCCTTGTATCTACGGAAAGCAAGATTACCCACTATAACTCATTAACTCAATAAACATTTACTGTATATAAATTGTACATCAGGAACTGGGGATAGATAAATAAATACTATTGACCCCTTTCTCCAGGAAACTCAACACCTAACTTAAGAATCTGTCCCTAGGAGTCTGGATTGCTGAGATTTTTACAACATAAAAGGCTGATAGTTAAATTCTTCCTGCTCTATGAGTCTTTCAGGACTCCTAGAGCTGAGGATCACTGAATCAAAGCCTTAAAGTCTGAGAAGATGCAATAGGCTTTATAAATTAAGGAAGGAAGGAACCCTCCTACCCTATGAATTTGAGTAGAATAAAAAAATTCTTCTCCAAAAAATTCTACTGTGGATCCATGTAAACTTAGCTAAATGCTATAAAGAGAAGGATAATGTTACAGATGCCATCTCCTCCATGATCAATAACTTAGCAATGTAGGTGCTATGACCTCAGTTTTGTGAAGTAGAAAACAGGCCTCAAGAGTCTAACCATTCTACCCAAGCTTGAAGCTTGGACAATTGGAGAGGGGGAGCGGGACAGAGAGCTAGATGCACGCCCAGGTCTGTCTTATTAGGCAAGAAATTCCAGGCACCCACATTGCCTTCAGCCTAAGGAGGTTGGACTGATAAGAGAAGTGTCTATAATAGATAGCATGCTACCAAAAAAAAAAAAAAAAAAAAAAAACGGGGGAAGGGAGGAAGGAAGGGAGGAAAGAAGGAGAGAAGGAAAAGTGAAGGAAAGGAAAGGAAAGGAAGAGAAAAAGCATCCTTAGCGTTCCCTTTCCAAGAGAAGCAAGTAGCTAACTCCTTTTCATTCATTCATGACTGGGTTTCTAACACATGCTCATGTTGCATGTCCACTCTGTAAGTCAGAGTAATGGCATACTCCAGTTGGGTAACTAGAAGAGAACTTTTTTTTTTTTTTTTTTTTTTTAACTAAAGGTATAGCACCATGTAGGGAAGCCATAAGACATGGTGAAGTATAGAGTAAGCCTGCACTAGTAAAGAGGGAAGAGGAGGGGAACAGTGACTAGGATACAGAGAGAGATTGCCGAGAGCTGAAAGTCTCCTGATAGAAGCTGTGACATTTTTCTGAGGGTGGTGAAGCCAGTCCCTGACCACCCACAGGGAGGGGTCAGGATAATAAATACCACAACCTCAGTCTCTTCTCTCCTTCCTTTGATCTCCTGATGGGTTCCCCATTGTCCAAGCCCAGCTAAAAGCTGGAGGGAAAGAGATACCTCTGGTGTAGAGCTAAGAGGTCAGGCACAAAGAATAGTGAAAGAGAAGAGTATATCTGGAGAGGCAAATAGAACATATTCATCCCAGCCACCCTAATTCATTCCAACATGGAACCAACTTAGCTCAGTATCAAAGGATACCTTCCCTCCCGTTAGAGTCAGAAGCAATCGATGATGCTTCTTAGTACAGCCCTCCAGGCAGCTTAGAGTAATTGACTAGAATCGGCCTGCAAGTTGGAACACATTTACGATCCTTGCCATAACCCAAGCCTGAACCTTGTCCCTTATTATTCTTTGGTTGGTTTGATCATTTTGATATAAGTAATGCCTTATCATTTTTTGAAAGGTGTTTGCTAGAACAGCAGTATACATAATGCTTTATGTATTTAAAATATCCAGGGAGACAGTAATGTTGTCATGAAGAAAACATTGGACTTGGTTTCAGAAATCTCCATATATTACTAACTGGGTCGGGCAACCTTGGATGTGTCATGTGCCTTATTGGAATCTCAGATCTCACCCATGTGAGATAGGAATGATGAAATTACTCTCAGGATGCTAACTTTGACAGTCTGAATGTAAAAAGAAAAAATACAAAAAAAAAATTACAAGGGGGTAATTTGGGAGGTTTAGTAATTATTATCATTTATTATTATTATTATTCTTTAATGACTTGCTGGTATGAAGAGCTGAACCCTTGACCTTGATGTTATAACACCGTGCTCTAACCAACTGAGCTAACTGGCCAGCCCACAGTTATTATTTTTTAATAAGGTGTCATAGCGGGGGAGAGATCAAGCTCTAGGTCAGAAATAAAAGCCATTGAAACTTGGCTGTGAAACTTACTAGCTGGTAATAATGATCAAATGTCATAATTTTTCCAGATCTCAGTTTCCTTGTCTATATAATGGGAATAACCAGAGCACTCACCTCACAAACTATTTCTGTTTCACAGTATTCAATAAGGATAACCATGTGTATTAGTTATTATTGAATTGTCATGGATGCAAAGAACGCCTTCAGAGCGGTGGGCAAGTCCATAAGATATTCATTAATTCAATAGCACTTATTGTGCCTTGTCAGGCTCTCAGATTTATGCTTTAGCCAGAGACAGACATCAACAGGCACCTTTACTTCTCCTGAGACAACAGCCATAAACAAAATTACAGTCCTGAATGTTGCTCCCTCCAAATGATCCTCATAAATTTTATTTGCCCAAGCTTCAGAGACCTTTACTTTAGTCCTGGAATTTTCAGTGTGAGCTGTTGAAATCACAAGCCTGGTAGTCAAAGAGGTTGGTACACCCCTCATCTCTACTGCTAACTTGATGATTGACACTATAAGCTACTTAATGTCTCTGGGTATCACCAAGCTCCCATGAAGAAAAAGGAAGGAAAGCAGGGAGGGAGGGAAGAAGGCAGAGAGAAACAAAAAAGAAAGGGTGAGGAAAAAGAAAGAGAAACAAAGAAAAAAGAAAGAGAGAAAGAAAGAGAGAGAGAGGAAGAAAGAAAGAAATAAAGAGAGAGAGAGAGAGAGGAAGGAAGGAAGGAAGGAAGGAAGGAAGGAAGGAAGGAAGGTGTATACCAGACGACCCACTGAAAGTTTCTATTTCAAAGACTAACTCCATCAAACATTCTTTAAAAGCAAATCCATTTGCTTTTGGAGTTTCTTCATCATTCTCCCTCATGCAAGGTGTTTAACAAGTTCAAAAGAACATGTTATGCACCTAATATGTGCCTGACACCTACTCTATATTTCATAAATTGTGGGCATTTTCTGAAACAAAGGGTGTTTTCCATAATGAGTTCCCCAAACCAAACTTGGGCATCTATCTCTTGCAGAGTGAAAGTAACTAACATGAATCACACCTTTGTTAAATTCTGAAATCAACCTAAAGGCACCCAAATTCCATATGGAGTCAGGTTGCTGAGCGTTGATTCATACTTAAGTTCCTAAAATGAGGAAGGAGGATTAGTGGAATGAAGCGCTGCATATGTCTTCTTGGCTAATGTCTGCTCTTTTTGCAGTTATTAGAGTTAATGCCAGCACAGGAAGGGAGCAGCAGGGGCTGGAGTTGTTTTCTCTCCTTAGATCAACAGGGGGAATATACTGCAGGTAAGAGGCACGCGGGTGTTTGCTTTTGGAAATGGAAATAGAATCACTATATACATGTCTTCTTGTTTTGGGAAGCCTGACAATTTTCCCCCCACCCCCCATCTCTTAATTCTGATTACTGCCAGACTGAGATCTATCTATCAGTTCTGAATATTATCTGCAAGAAAGGTTCCATTGTGAAGGAGGGTGGGGGCTGGCCTTATTTCACCAGTAGAAGGCTATTATCTTGCAACAGCTGTTTATAGTTAACTGCAGCCCATACTTAAAGCCTGAACGCTGGAGCCTTATTTAGTGCCTGTGGATCTGCGGTGAACAGAGTCAAGCTTAACTCTTTCTTCCCCCCAGTAGTTCATGAATTCAGTGGAGATATGTGAGGGAGAAGGTCTGCCCACAAAGAGGGTGAGATGGAGGGAGGGCTGGAGCATGCAAGGGGAGCAAACAAGTGTTGCTAACAAGGGTATGTGTTGAGGTTCTCTTACATGCCAGGGATGTGTTGAGCACTTTCATGCATTATTTCAGTTCATTTCAACCATCAGAGTTCTGCAACTGATATGGATCTGCCCATTTTTCAGGTGAGGAAAAAGAGGCTTAGGTGATGAATGCTGGGATTCAAATCCAGAAAAGTGCAGCTGCAGAGCCAGATCTCTCAACCTCTATATTTTGCTGAATTATGCCTCATGTTATTTCGGAAGCATTCACTGAGGATATTCTATGTGCCCTGCACTGAGCTGGTTTATCTACTATGGATAGAGGGTATCCCTCCCAGAGGGCTCTCAGGGTGGCCAGAAAGGGGAGCAAATACAGGTGGCACATGGAGGATAGAGAGAGGCAGTGATAATTACAGAAACTTCTCTATCTAGGGTGGAGACAGTGGATCATAAACCAGAATTTAGGGAGGAAGCAAAATTCACTTTACCTATAGGAAGCTCATTTCAAGGACAGAACACAACTGCTGAAATAAATACATGCATGCATACATTCATCACATGTACATACATAAAAACCTGAGAGGCTGATTTGGAGAATTGATCCAGAAGGGGCCATGAGGGGTGGGTAGGGCCAGAAGCCCAGGAGCACCTTAACTATATCCATAAGCCTGGACTCAATTCTGCAAATGATGGGCAACAGGTCATCAGATCTGCATTTTAGAAAGATCTCTCTGGCTGCAGTGGGAACAATGTTTTGGAGGGAGGCAAAAGAAAGGTGAGAAAAGTCAGGACACTCTGTAACAATCCAGGAAAAGGAATATGTCCAGGACTATGGAGGTGGCAGCTGGGACTGGATTGAAGATATGCTGCAGGTAGAACAAGCACAAATGGTGTTCAGTTTCCTTTTCTCTCTAAAGACTAAAGAGAGGTTAAATTTTCCAACAGAGAGCTGGAAGAAACATTACTCAAACCACTAACTCAACCCCAAATGACATACATTCCTGAGGGCTACAAGGCTAGCCAGTGGTGTTGGGGTGGTGGTGAGAATGCACCAGCATGCTCGTGCGTGCACGCGCGCGCACACACACACACACACATTTTCATTTTCTCAGCACGTCTGGAATTTTTGTGCTCCCTTTGTTTGACTCCAACATATTTCCTGATGACAAAGAAAACCAAAGATTTTGAAATCTGTTGTTGAGCACAGGGAGAGGCAGAATAAGAGGGTTGTGGGGGGAAAGTTGGCCGACTCTGAACTTTATTCCCCGCCTTGGTACCCAACAATTCACAGTGGGAGAGAGAGTGGCTTGCCAAAGGGCTCTGTGTGACAGGGCTAAACCAGAAGAATATGTAAAGTTCAAGATGAAAAGCCAGCCCTTGCAGCTGAGAACAGAGCTGGGAGCTAACGGAACTTAGGAAAGGAGACTTCACAAAGAAAAGTGCTTATTTGCAAACTCGTTTCTCTGCAGTGAGTGCTCCCAGGACCTCTGGCAAAAGGAATTCCTGGACACAGGCCTTTCCATTGAGCTGTTAGTGATCTGCGGCTAATTACCTCTCTCCAGGCTCCCTTCTGCAGCCCATCCATGGAGCGACCCACAGAGGTCTGGGGTGGAGGTTTTGCCATTTTAATTATAACATTTAACAAAGTTAACATCTTACAACTGCAGAGCTGGAAAGAACCTTCCTTCTTCTACTATAAATGCCTAGGTTTTACTGTGGCAGGAGTGGTGGATCAGAGAAAGGAGGGAGAAGGGAAAGGCAGGGGACAGAGCAGTGGTTGCTACCTGTGGGTGGGTGGCTGTTCAGTAGCAGGGTGTGCCCCTTGTGCTGTGAAGACTGTCACTCGGCAAGGTCTGCCCTGGTCTGTCCTGGAGTGTCACTACCATTGAGCCACAGATTTGCTTCTATTGGCTAAATGGGCGAAGGCCCCTTCCAGCTCTGCCAAGCTAGGCTCCCATTATTGTACATAAAAACAAAACAAAACCTTCCATAAAAGAAGGTATATTAAGGTTCTCCAGAGAAACAGAAAAGAATATATATATTCTTTAAACATATATATTCCTTATATATATATGTATGTATATGTACATGTATATTTATATAGATGTGTGTGTATATATATGTATATATAGAGAGAGAGGGGAGGGAGAGAGAGAGAGAGGGAGATTTTAAGGAATTGGTTCATGAGATTGTGGGGGCTGGCAAGCCTGAAGTTTATAGAGCAAGCCAGCAAATTTAAGTCAGAGTTGATGCTGCAGTCTTGAGGAAAATTGCTTCTTGATCAGAAAACCTCTGTCTTTGCTCTTAGGGTCTTCAACTGATTGGATGAGACCCACTGATATTATGGAAACTAATCTCCTTTCCTTAAAGTCTGTTGTTTTACATGTCAATTACATTTTAAAAAATATCTTCAAAGCAACATCTAGGCTAGTATTTGACCAGACCACTGGGTACCACAGTCTAGCCAACTTGACACATAAAATTAACCATCACAGAATGTATTGGGGAAGGTGCTGAGAATACATGGAGAACAAAACAGACATCATTGCAGCCCTCGTGGGATTACACTTGTTTGAGGAAGGCAGAAATTAAGCAAGTGCTTTAAGCACAATGTAAGTTAACAAAGAGGACTTTAAAAGTGTTATAGGAGAATAAGTAAAAGAATTTAACTGAGTCTCATGTGCCAGGACAGGCCAACTTGAAAACATGACATTTAAGCTGAGAATTAAAGGAATCAATAGGAGTTAGCCAAGTGAATACAGCTGGTTTGGGACACTGTTACAGACAGAGGGAAGAGTGGTTAAAAAGACCCAGTGTTCATAAAGAACGTACAGTATTCAAGAAAATGAAAAAGCCAAAACACTGGCAGAAAGGAAAGAGTTCTCCCAGCACAACATACATACAATTTTCTCTCCCTTCGTCTTTTTTACTCCTGCTGTTCCCTTGGTCTTAAATGCTGTTCCTCTTCTCCGTCTATCATCAACTCAACTCAATATTTACTTACATTATGAATGTTTGTCAACATGTCTCCTGATGGAAATATTTCTCCCGTAACTCTTTATTCAAACTCCTGCCACGATGCTCATCTGTTTGTGTTCTGCTATAGGACTGTGCCCTTTACATAGTGATAACCTCAGTACATTTTATTGCTTGGGCTTATACAGTGTCCAGTGCAGAGAGGAACTCAATGCTTTTTCCAAAGTGAACTGAATTAAACTGTTCGATTCAGCCACCTTCAATGTGGACAATATCCCAGGAAGCTTCTAGCCCACAATCAGACCTAATACTGGAACACTTCCTTCTACATTTCTGACAAGGCTTTCCATCTAATTACTGTCCCCCCAAAAAGCCGACAGAGGGCAAAGAAAGTAAGATTCTGAGTTTGGAGATATCTACAAAAGAACATATTGGGAGAAAGGTTTAACTTGGGTAAGTTAATTAATAGTATGAGCTTAAAAATCATGAAGAAGATGTGAGAGAGAAATGAGGTTTGAATAAACAAAGCCATGTCTAATGAAACAGTTTTTGATATCAAGGGCAACTTATGAGCAGTGGGACTGACATTAGGTGTATAAACATCACGACGTGTCATGGATATTGTGAGCAGGAAAACCTTTCACAGAAAGATGCAGATACAAAAATTACGTCTAAATATCTGAGAATATTCTGGAAGTCGCTCTAAATGTGGGAGCCTAGGCTCAGTAAATGAGCCCCCTGTTTGTTCCTCTGATCCAGCTGTGTCTCTTCAGCTAGTCCTGGTCTCTGAGTCCCTGTGCTCTTTTCCCAATAGGCAACCCAGTCCCTCAGTCACTTCTGCACTGGCGTTTTTTCTTTCAGCTTATAATTCCTAGAATATAACACATTCTCAGAAGAATATGTGGGATAATAATAATGAAAACAAAAATAATAAACAATTACATTTTCACTTCTGTGGACTGCCTTTCCCCCTTGAAAATACAAATCATATGTTAATCCTGCTTAAGTCACAGGGTTGTCATGAGGTAGGGGCTAAAAGTGCAGTATGTGCACATGAAAGACCACTGGAAATAGAAAGAGGCATCATGTCCTAATAGCAAAGCTCTGGATTTTACTCAGGTGAACTTAGAAAGCTGACTTTATTGTATTCATTCATTTATTCAACCATGTGTTCTTTTCTTTATCAGTAAGTGTTTATTCTGTGACTAAGCTTAGAAATTCCACTGTCTTTAATAATACATCCTACTATCTACTTACCACTAAACCTGCTTTATAGAGTTGCCAAGGTGAAAAACTTTAATTGCAAGTTGAGGCACACAGTCTTTTGATTTAGAGCTTGTATTTGAAATCACAGTTTATTTGCTGTTTTCATATAACAGAGTGAAGAGATTTTCTCTTCCACTTGGCTGTCCCAGAGCATCTTGTCATATCTGTGTCTACAACTCGGGAATGTGGTTGTCTGGTTTTTTATGGTGCCCTTGGAAACACCCATTATAAATTTTAGCTTTAAGAAATAGTTTAATTTTAATTGTGGTCTGAAAAAATACATGGGATAATTCCATTTTTTTATAATTTGTTGAGACTTGATTTGTGACCTAATGTGATCTATCCTGGAGAATGATCCATGTGCTGATGAGAACAATGTCTGAGGTTGTTGGATGGAATTTTCTGTAGATATCTGCCAATTGGTCTCGTATGTTGTTTAAATCTTGTGTTTCTCTGCTGATTCTTTGCCTAGATGATCTGTCCAATATTGACAATGGGGTGTTCGGGTCCCCTGCTATTATGGAATTAGTGTCTATTTCCTTCTTTAGGTCTAATAGAGTTTGCTTTATAAATCTGGCTGCTCCAACATTGGGTGTGTATATATTTACAATTGTTATGTCTTCTTGATGGAACAATCCTTTTATCATTATGTAGTGGCCCTCATTATCTCTTTTTATGGTTTTTAGTTTAAAGTCTATTTTATCAGATATAAGAATAGCTACTCCAGCTCATTTTTCTTTTCTGTTTGCAAGGTAAATCTTTGTCCATCCTTTCACTCTTAGTCTATGTGAGTCTTTATAGGTGAGGTGGGTCTCTTGAAGGCAGCATATAAGTGGATCCTCCTTTTTAATCCAGTCAGCCAGTCTGTGTCTTTTGATTGGGGAATTTAAACCTTTTACATTAAGAGTTGTTATTGAAAAGTGTTGATTTAATCCTAGCATTTTACTGATTTTTGTTTGGATGTCTTAAGTGTCTTTTGTTCCTTTCTTTCCGTTTCACTGTTTGTTTTCTGTATTTGTTGGTTCCTTGGGTTGTAGATAGCCTTTTTGTTTGTTTGTTTGTTATCTCTTCATGAATGCCATTTTTATTATACTAGTGGGTTTTGATTTTTCTTGGGTTTTTATGGCAGTGGTAGTTATTTATCAGGTACCAAACCCAGTACTCCCTTGAGAATTTCTTGTAAGGGTAATGGTGTGGTAATGAACTCCCACAGTTTTTGTTGGTCTGAGAAATATACTATTTGCCCGTCATTTCAGAAGGATAGCTTTGTGGGGTAGAGTATTCTTGGCTGGCAATCTCTGTCTTTTAGTATTTTGAATATATCATCTCCTTCCTTTCTGGCTTTTAGGGTTTGTGATGAAAAGTCTGATGTTAGTCTGATTGGGGCTCCCTTATAAGTGATTTGATGCTTCTGTCTTGTATCTTTTAAGATTCTCTCTTCGTCTTTGAGTGTTGCCAATTTGACTATAACATGTCTTGGAGAAGACCTTTTTAGGTTGAATATGTTTGGGGATCTTTGAGCTTCCTGAATCTGAAGCTCAAAGCTTTTCCTATACCTGGGAAGTTTTCTGCCAGTATTTTGTTGAATATGTTTTCAATGCAATCTCCTTATTCTCCCCTCTGGAATACCCATGACTCTGATATTTGAGTGCTCAAGGTTGTCTGATATCTCTCTTAGGTTTTCTTCAATGTTTTTAATTCTTTTTTCTTTCTTTCTTTTCTTTCTTTCTTTCTTTCTTTCTTTCTTTCTTTCTTTCTTTCTTTCTTTCTTTCTTTCTTTTTCTTTCTTTCTTTCTTTTTCTTTCTTTCTCTCTTAGGTTTTCTTCAATGTTTTTAATTCTTTTTTCTTTCTTTCTTTTCTTTCTTTCTTTTTGTCTGCCTGTGTTCTTTCAAACAGCCCATCTTCAAGATCAGAATTTCTCTCTTCTGCTTCTGCAAGCCTGCTGGTTAAACTCTCCATTGTGTTTTTCATTTTGTTTAATGAATTTTTTAGCTCAGCAAGCTCTGCTACATTCTTTCTCAGGGAATTGATTTCCTTGTACATTTCTTCTTTCTGGTCCTGTATACTTTTCCTCATTTCATCATGTTGTCTAGCTGAGTTTTCTTGTATGTTGTTTAATTTCCTTAGAATTATCAGTCGAAATTCCTTGTCAGACATTTCAAGGGCTTCTTGTTCTATAGGATCTAGAGCTTGAGAGTTATTACCCTTTGGCGGTATACTTTCTTGATTTTTCATATTTCTGGTATCTTTCCTTTGATGTTTAGTTGTTGTGACTATGGATTTCATGGTCCACTGGTTTGACACTATTGTCTAGCTAACATGCTGCTGGGGCTGCCAATTTGGTATGGCTGCCTTGGTGTCTGCTTAGTTGACCACTAATGCCTTGGGTCACCTTGGGTCTTGTGCCTCTCCAGGGAGGTGCCTCTCTGGCCAGCATGCACTTGGCTGGGCTGGGAAATCATCAAGTCAAAGGTATACCTGTTCTCCAATGTTGATTGCAGCACTATTTACAATAGCTAAGAGTTGGAACCAGCCCAAATGTCCATCATCAGATGAGTGGATAAGGAAAATGTGCTATATCTACACAATTGAATACTACTCTGCTATTAAAAAAGAATGAAATACGGCCATTTGCAATGACATGGATGAACCTAGAGAGAATTATATTAAGTGAAACAAGTCAGGCACAGAAAGAGAAATATCACATGTTCTCACTTATTTGTGAGAGCTAAAAATAAATAAATAAATACACAAACAACCGGGGGAGGGAAGAAGACACAACAATTACAATTCCTTGAAGTTGATACAAGCAAACAGAAAGGACGTTGTTGGGAAGGAGGAGGGAGAGGGAAGAGGGAGGGAGGTTTCAGTAATTGGCCACAATTATCAACCATATTGTATGGTTGGTTATTTACAAAAGAAAATTAAATTTTTTAAAAAAGAAATAGTTTATATTTCACCTTAGACCATCCCACACATACCATCCAAATTGCCAGTATTTCATCCCAGAGTTTTTGTGAAATGTGGTAACAAGTGATCAGAAATTTACTTTTATTTATGTGAACACTGTACTAGACCTTGAGCATATAATGCTAAGCAAGGAAGGACCGGCATCAGCATCTGCCTTCTTGTAGCTTAAGGTCTACAAGAGAAGGCAAACTGATATGCAGGTAATCACAGTAAAGTGTGATGAGTGTTAATGTAGGGGAAAAATAGGAGAATGCGCAAATGTATAGTAGTGAGACTTAACTCAGTTTAGGGACCAGTGACATTTAAAGAGATGTTTATGAGGGCCAAGCCCGTGGTGCACTCGGGAAAGTGCGGTGCTGGGAGCGAAGCAGTGCTCCCGCCGCAGGTTCAGATCCTATATAGGGATGACCGGTGCGCTCACTGGCTGAGTGCGGTGCGGGCGACACCAAGCCAAGGGTTGCGATCCCCTTCCCGGTCACAAAAAGGACAAAAAAAAAAGAGAGAGAGAGAGTGAGAGAGATGTTTATGAATGTGCAATCTTTAGCAATTCAAAGGCAGAGGTGGGGTAGGACAAAGAAGCAGTGAGGACAAGGGAAAGAGAGTGCTTCTGTTATCACAATAAGCTGTCATGCTCAGTCTGGTACCTAAAGCATAGTGGTTAATACCGGATGCTATGGTTCAAATCACATTTCTGTACCTTACTAGCTTCATAACTCTGGCCAACCTCCTCATTTGTAAAACGTAAAAGCATAATGCCCAGTCCTGTAGCATTATTGTCATACTCATATAACTCATATATAAAAAGCTCTTAGAAGAATGCATGGTTCCTAGTGAGAGATACATAAATGTGAGCAATTAGGATCATGATTATAATCATGATTATTACTACTGTTACTCTTGCTAGTTACATAACTTCAAAAGAGGCAACTAAACACCCAGAGTTTCAAGTTCCTCATCCATTAAATGGGAGTACTAATACCTACATTGTATGGAGATTATTAACTGAAATGATGAGTACAAAATATATGTATCTGATAGGCATCCTGTAGGTGCTCAGTAAATACTCTCTGGCATTAACAGAAATAGCCCAAACCTGATGGAATGCCTTGGCCTTGACCTTGGTCCTGGCCTGCTATTTTCAGACTGTCTACATGAGTAAATAGTGACAGGTCTTCCTCCTCCAGGTTTGGCTAAGACAACAAAGCTCAGGCAGAGGACAGGTCAGGTGCACCACTCTAACCCAAACATAAAGATGGGCCACCCTTCATAAGTCTTCCTTGCTTAGCAGGGGCCACGTTAGCAAGCCCAAAACTACCTGATGACCACATGTTCTCTTTAGAAGTTGTTTAATGATGGTGCTTCTAATATGCCAACCCTAGATAGTTTTCCATGTCTCTTGCTCTGAGTGTCACATTCAATGGGGGAAAGGTCAGCAATAAAGAGGAGATGGACACAACTGGGAAACTCTGGTGCCAACACCTGTCAAGGAGAGCTGCAATGACCTTTCAATGACTCCCCTTGGGCTCTTCTGTCTGGTACGCAGAAGACTGTGCTGCTCTGCAAAAAAGATCCATCAGCCAGACATTTTCCCAGGTCCAGTTAAAAGGCTGACACCATTAATCTGCACTACTTTGCTTCTCATTATGCAGAAATGTGCTCTAGATCAAAAGTCTCCTCGTGTAGCAGCCTGATTCATCACCAATAGCTGTGGGTCACATACCAGAAATTCATAATCGGCTGAAATTATCCACTCAAATCATTCATGGGATTTGAAAAGCTCGGAACCATGTCTGTCATTCGGAAGACGCAGCCACACACGATGCAATCAGCAAATAGTCCTGATAGTTAATAAAGTCCTGATAGTTAATACCCTTCGAACCGGGTTGAAGTAAGGAATGAACTGCTATCTCCTTTGCACAGGTTTGGGTCATCTATTTTCTGAGAACTCACCCACATTGACGCCACAAGAGAACTAAACAGCCTAAAATTTGGAGACAAAGGCAACCTAGGATAGGTCAACACAGACTCAGTGACACCAAGAAAATAAGGGACACAAAGCCCCTGGTAAAGGACAGAGACTTTCTTTTTTTTTTTCTTTTTGGTGACCGGTAAGGGGATCACAACCCTTAGGGGTGGTGTCGCCCGCACTGTGCTCAGCCAGTGAGCGCACCAGTCATCCCTATATAAAACCTGAACCCTCAGCCTCGGCACTCCCAGAGCTGCTGCGCTCCCAGCACCGCACTCTCCCGAGTGAGCCACGGGGTTGGCCCAGGCAGAGACATTTCTATGAGCTAAATTCAGTGCCCTTCCTCTAATATCCAAGTTTTACTCTACCACACACTGAGTGAGTGATCTTGGTCCAGTCACTTACATTCATTACATTCTCAGTTTTTTTATTCTTTCTCTAACTACCTCATGCAGAAGTGGTCTGCATTCAATAAAAGACTGTGCCTGTGAATGTGTTATGACTCTGTCTGTTTTCTGGGTAATAACCCCTCAGCTGGCTAGCAAGATTTTTATAAGAAATGGGGACTTAATCAAGCTGTTAATAAGATAAATGGCTACCTAGTTTCCTGAGAAATTGTCAGGTGCCAGATACTGTTGTAGGTGGCTTTGCAATTATCACAGTAGTTATTTTCAAGCTGTCACAACTGCATGCAGTCACTATGGGAATTAAACAAATTAATAAATGTAAATGCTTAAAAACATTAAAATAAATTAATAAATATAAAATAAATTAATTAATAAAATAAATTAATAACTATAAAATGCTTAAAATAGTAAGCCCTCAATAAATATCCATTAGCATCATTAACAATATCTATTAGAATCCTTGCTAAGCATTTCATTAAAAGGGTTGTTTCATCTCTGTTGGCACATTTTCTAACATGAAGTTCACTTCCTCCTGAAGCCCTGTATTCCAATTCTAGACCACTCTGGTTGGTGGGTTGATCTGCCATAACTGGGCTAGAATGTGCGTCTTCCCAGTTCCAAACCACTGTTTCTACATTTGTTCTTTCTGAGCCCCCAGCTCAGATCTTTCCTGCCCAGTCCACTCAGGCTCTCATGCTAATCTCTTCTGGAAACACCCTCACAAACACATGGAAAAATAATGCTTTACCAGGTTTCTAGGTATTCCTCTATCTAGTCCAGTTGACACCTAAAATTAACCATCATAAGTTCCATAAGAAAAAAAAATTCCTGGAATTATTTAAGAATAATCCTAGTCCTGTCAAGTCTTTTATTTTCTAGGCTAAAAAAGGTCACATCTTTCAGGTGGATCCTGTATGACTTGACCTGAACTTTGCTTTCGAATGCATCATTTAAAACTGAGCATCTTCCACATTTCTGAGCTTCCCATGGAAGAAACCATTCTGAACAAGCCAAATAACTTTTCTGGCTAATAAAGCAAGAGAGAGCCATCGATATGCAGGCACCTGGGTGCGTTCCTTCCTGATATAACAAATGCTATAATTTTGCCATATTTGCTTCAATTTTCTTTCAAGGGCTTAACAATACAGTATAGCTAAAACACAACATTTCTTTACCTCTTTTTCCCACCCCAGAAGTGACCAATATCTGGAAGCTGATATGTAACTTTTTGTGCATGTTTTTCTATGTGGATACATATGGATGTTTTCACCAATAATAAATGGTAATGTTGTGAGTATTTAAAATTTAAATAACACTTTCTTACTATGCATATCTTTTTACATCTTGTTTGTACTCCACATAATATTTTAAAGATTTACCCATGTTAACATACACATTAATTCATTTTAATTGTTGTATAGCAATACAATGTGTGAGTTAACCACAGTTTTTTTACTCAATCTCATTATAAAGAACATTTATATGTAGGTTAATTAGGTTGATTCTGACTTTTTTTGAAATTATAATTTTACAAAAGATGTTTTATGTATTTGTATATACACATATATGTATGCATATATACATACACACTCTCCTCCTTGTGTAGTCATATGTACACACATTTACATACTCTCTCCTGGTGTGTGTATATATGCATATGCATGAGTTTTGTATAAATCTATAAGTGGAATAGCTGCATCATGGCATATGTACATCTATAGAATGATTCTCCCAAATCACTATGCCAATTTATTACCAGCAATGTATGAAATTGTGTACTTGACCTCAAAAAGATTTTATAAAATTTAAAGCAAAGAAATTATATAAATCACATTCCCTACTTACAATGCAAAAAAATTAGAAATAGTTACCAAAAGCATGCAAAAATCAAAATTACTTGAAAATTAAGAAACATACTCTTAAATAACTTAATTATAAACTTAGGAAGCAGTGAAGAGGTAAACATTCACACACCAAAACTTTTGGAAGTTAACTAAATGTAGAGACTTAAAAATACATTGATCTTAGAATTAAGAAACAAGGAAAACTCGAGAAATATAATACTCATCCTAATAAATCTGAAAAAAGAAACAAAATAAACCAAAAGAAAAGGAAAGGGGAATTAATAAAGTCTGTAATAAATAAAATTTAAAGTAGCAATGACAACATACAAGAACTTTTTTCTTGAAAAGATCAATAAAATAAACAAATCAGAAACTTTGTCAAGGAAAGAGAGAGAAAAATAGAAAGAGAAAGAGTGATGTGAGATTATGAGAAAGACGACATACCACAGACAGAAAGGAGATTAAAAGAATTAAGAAAACCATGCATATAACTTTATGAAATTGATCTGAAAACTTGAGGAAATGTATGATTTCCTAGAAAAATATAGATTACCAAAATTTACCCAGGAAGAGAAAAGAAAAAATAGTTATTGCTGTATTACCTTATGTAATACTTATATTGAAAAGACAGTTTAAAATTTATCACTGAAAAAGGCAACAAGACAGACTAGGTCAAAGCTGACTTTCATCCAGCTTTTATAAAATGGATAATTCAAACATTGTATAAGCTCATTTAGACCACAGGAATGAAAGGAAAACTAGATAGTTTAATGTGCAGCCAGCAAAATACCAATATCTAATCAAGATCATATGAAAGAATGCAGAGAACTCTCACTTATGAATATATAAACACAAATATTAAACAAAACATTAACTAATTAAACCAGTGATGTACCAAAGACTAACATCTGTGAGACTCAGCAGAGGTGGCAAAGGTTTAGTTCAATTCATTAGGGAAAGAACTAATTAATTCAAAATGGTGTTGGCACAACTGGCTATCCATCTGGAAGAAAACAAATGTGTGAGAGCATATACAAAAATATTTATAGAAATGAAAAAATAACAAATATCATGTGAAAACTAGGGGATACACATATAAAATATAGAGGCAGGGGATACTTCTTCATCAAATCTGAGAACCCAGAAACTTTTAAAGAAAATAATGGACACATTATTATTCAGTAAAAATTGTAAAATATATTTTATAGCACGGTATAGTATACAGAAAATTAATATGAAAATAATACCACCCAGATGACCTTGTATTGCAAATAACACTAGGCTTATAATACTCAAAGTAAACTTACATATTGATATGGAAAAGAATCCTAGAAGGAAAAATGGGCAAAATTATGAGTAGATAACACACAAGAAAACAAATCAAAAAGGCTCACAAACATTTAAATATGTTCAAATTCAGATCCAGAGGCAAACAAATTAAACTAACAGTTTTTTAAAAATTTAACAGCAGCCATTGTTGGCAGGGTACAAAAAAAAATTGGGTACTCTCTTATATTACTCATGAAAATCAGAATTGTTAACTTCAATTATGAACAACATGGCAACATTTATTAAACCTAGAAATGCTCACATCCTGAGACCAGCAATACCAATCCTGGGAATACGTCCCATAGAAATAGAGCCTCTAATGTGGGCTGTATAATATTTTTGAATATTAAAATGTGTATTAATATATTAATATATGTATGTTAATATTTTAATACCATTTTCTATTAATATATTTGGAATAAAAATTAATGTTATCTATTTGGAACAAAAGTAAATAGATGTACACACACATACTTACTGACAAATAAATGCATACATACATATTAAAGCTATATAATTGTCTTCAGAAAAGCAACCTTCAGTACACATTTTTCTACATTGTGCTTTTCTGGTTCAACAGTACCTGATGGGTATCTAATGAATTCAAAAGGTAAATGCCAGTAACTAACTCTAGTAGTTCTTTCAGTTGGGAATATACCCAGTAGTGGGATAGCTGGATCATATGGTAGGTCAATTTTTAGTTCTCTGAGGAAGTCCTTACTGTTTTCCACAATGGCTGTACCAATTTACTTTCCCACCAGTAATATATGAGAGTTCCCTCTTCTCTGTATCCTCATCAACATTTGTTATTTCTGCCCTTATGATAACAGGCATTCTAACTGGAGTTAGATGGTATCTCATTGCTTTTTATTTGTGTTTTCCTGATGAGTAGTGACGTTGAGCTTTTTTATGTGCCTGTTGGTCATTTGTATATCCTCTTTTGAGAAATGTCTTATGTGATAGCTAATTCTAGGTGTCAACTTGATTAGATTAAAGAATACCAAGAAACCTAGCAAAGCTTTCTTTTTAGCTCTGTCCATGAGGTGTTTCCAGAAGAGATTAGTGCGTGGGACTGAGTGGACTAGGTGGGAAAGATCCACTCTCAGTATGGATGGGAAACATCCAATCCACTGGAGGCCCAGAGAGGAAAAAAAAAATGGAGAAAGGAGACAAATCTCTCTATATATACACTGGAGCTGTGAAAAACTCTGTTCTGTTCATAGACATAAGACCTCAAGACTCTTAAGCTTTTGGGTTCCAGGACTTAACACCAATGGCACCATTTGCTTCCCTAGTTCTGAGACCTTCAGACTTGGACTGAGCCATGCTACCAACATCCAGGTTGCCAGCAGCTTATCGTTGGACTCCTCTTCACAATCACGTGAGCTAATTCCCCTAATAAATCCCCTCACATATATTTATAACCATATCCCACTATTTCTGACTCTCTGAAGACTCTGGGCTAATACATCTGTTCAGGTCCTTTGCCCATTTTTTTTTTAAATTGGGTTATTTGTGGGGGTTTTATGCTATTGAGTTGTTTGAGTTCCTTATATATTCTGGATATTAGCCACTTGTCTGATATGTAGATTGAAAACACTTTCTCTTATTCTATAGGTTGTCTCGTCACTTTCTTGATTCTGTTCCTTGCCATACAGAAGTTTTTTTATTTTGATGTATTTCCATTTGTCTATCTTTGCTTTAGTTGTCTGCACCTTTGTAATCTTGCTCAAAAAAGCACTGCCTGGTCAAATTTCATGTAGCATTTCCCTTATGTTTTCTTCTGGTAGTTTCATAATTTTGGGTCTTAAATTTAGATCTTTTATTTATTTTGTGTTAATTTTTGTGTATTGCAAGAGATAAGGCTCTAGTTTCAGTCTTCTGCATGTGGCTATCCAGCCTTCCCAGCACCATTTACTGAAAAGGCTGTCCTTTCCCCAGTGTATATTTCCAGCACCTTTGTCAAAAACCAGGTAGCTATAAACTTATGGGTTTATTTCTAGGTTCTCTATTCTGTTCCATTGGTCAATTTGTCTATTTTTATGTCAGTACCATGCTGTTTGGGTTACTATAGCTTTATAGTATATTTTGAAGTCAGGTGTGTGATGCCTCCAACTTTGTTCCTTTTGTTTAAGATTGCTTTGTGTAAACGAGGTATTTTGTGGTTCCATACCAATTTTAAGATAGTTTTTTCTATTCCTGTGAAGAATGTCTTTGATATTTTAATATGAATTGTGTTGCATCTGTAGTTTTCCCTGGGTAATGTGGACATTTTGATGATGTTAATTCTTCCAACCCATGAACATGGGATATCTTTCTCTTTATGTACATCTTTAATTTCTTTTGCCAATATTTTATAGTTTTCACTGTAGAGGTCTTTCATCTCCTTGGTTTACTCCTAGGTATTTCAGTTTTTGGTAGCTATTATGAATGGGATTACTTTCTTGATTTATTCCTCAGATATTTTGTTATTGTCATATAGGAAGGCTATTGATTTTTGTGTGTTGATTTTGTATCCTGCCACTTTACTGAATTCATTTATTTATTCTAGTAATATTTTGGTGGAGTAATTTATGGTTTTATATGTATATGATCATGTCATCTGCAAATAGGAATATTTTACTTTGTCCTTTCCAAATTGGATGCCTTTTATTGCTTTGTCTTGCCTTATTGTTGGCTAAGACTTCCAGTAGTATGTTGAATAAGACTGGGGAAAGTGGGTGTACTTATCTTGTTCCATATCTTAGGGAAAGCCTTCTACATTTGCCCATTCAGCATGATATTAGCTGTGGACTTGTCATATATGGCCTTTAATTTGTTGAGGTGCATTCTTCTCTACCTAATTTGTTGAGAGTTTTTATCATGAAAAGGTGTTGGATTTTATCAAATGCCTTTTCTGCTTCTATTGAAATAATCATATGTGGTTTTCCCTCCCCTTCATTCTGTTGATATAATAGATCACATTTATTGATTTCTGTATGTTGGACCATCCTTGCATCCCTGGGATGAATCCCACTTGATTATCGTGAATGATGTTTTAAATGTGTTGTTGGATTTTGTTTGCTAGTATTTTGTGGAGGATTATCTTATCTGTGTTTATTGGGGATATTGATCTGAAATTTCTTTGTTGTTGTTGTTGTTGTGTCTTTTCTGATTTTGGTATAACAGTAATGCTGGTCTCAAAGAATGAGTTTGGAAATATTCCCTCCTCTTAAATTTTTTGGAAGAGCTTGATAAGAATTGACATTAGTTCTTTAAATATTTGGTAGAATTCAGCAGTAAAGCCACCTGGTCCTGCAGTTTTCTTTGTTAGGAGACATTTTATTACTGCTTCAATCTTGTTACTCCTTATTGGTCTATTTAGGTTCTTTAGTTCTTCATAATTCAACCTTAGCAGGTTGTATGTGTCCGAGAATTTATCTATTTCTTTAGGTTGTTACAGTTTGTTAGCTTATAGTTGATTGTAATCATCTCTTGTGATCCTTTGTATTTCTGTGGTATTAGTTGTAATGTCTCCTTTTTCACTTCTGATTTTAATTATTTGAGTCTTCTCTCTTTTTCCTTCATCAGTCTAGCTAAAGTTTTGTCAATTTTGTTTATCTTTTTGACAAACCAACTCTGCTTCATCAATCTTTTGTATTGTGTTTTTAATCCCTAATTTATTTATTTCTGTTCTGATCTTTGTTATTTCTTTCCTTCCATTCATTTTAGGTTTGTTTTTTTCTTGCATTTCCAGTTCTTTGACGTGTAATGTTGGGTTGTTTGTTTAAAGTATTTCTTCTTTTTTATTTGGCATTTATTGCTATAAATTTCCCTCTTAGAACTGCTTTTGGTGTATCCCATAGGTTCTGGTATGTTGTGTTTTAATTTTTGTTTTGCCTCCAAGAAATTTTAAATTTTCTTTTTGATTTCTTATTTGACCCATTTGTTGTTTAGGACCATGTTGTTTAAATTCCATGTATATGTGCAGTTTCCAATATCCTTTCTGTTGTTAATTACTAGTTTTTTTCCATTGTAGTCAGACAACATAGCTGATATGATTTCAGTTTAAAATTTGTTAAGATTTGTTTTGTGACCTGACATATGGTCTGTTTTAGAGATTGTCCCATGTGCTGCTGAGAAGAATGGGTATTCTGCAGTTGTTGGATGAAATGTTCTGTAAATGTTCTTTAGATCTAGTTGACTAGAGTGGTGATCAACTCTGATGCTTCTTAGTTAATTTTCTGTCTGAATGATCTCATTTGCTGGAAGTGGGGTATTAAAGTTTCCAACTATTATTGTGTTGGAGTCTATCTCTTCCATTAGATCTAATAGTAATTGATTTACATATCTGGGTTCTCCACTATTGGATGGATATAAATTTAGAATTGTTAATCCTTTTTTTTCACTTTCCTTGGCTTGAAGTCTATTTTATCTGATGTAAGTATAGCTACTCCTACTCTATTTTTGGTTTCCATTTGCATGAAATATCTTTTTCTACCGCTTCACTTTTAGTAAATGTGTGTCTTTATAGGTGAAGTGAGTTTCTTGTAGGCAACATATTGTTGGTTTTTGTTTTACAATCCACTCGGCCACTCTGTGTCTTTTAATTGGGGAATTTAATCCATTTACACTAAGGATTATTATTGATATATATGGACTTGTTACTACCTTTTTGTTACTTATTTTTGGTTGTTTGGGAGATCTTTTTTTTTTTTTCCTTTTTTTAAGTCTTATTGTCTTCCTTTATGGTTGAGAGGTTTTCTGTAGTAGTATATTTTGATTTTTCACTATGTATTTTTAGTATGTCTCTTATAAGTGTTTGTGTTATGGTTACCATGGGGCTTACAAAAACATGTTATAGTTACAACAGATTATTTTAAACTAACCATAACAGATTATTTTAAACTTTGATAGCCAAGAAAATAGAAAAACAAACAAACACACAAAGTCATCTCTATGCTTTGATATCATTCCTCCTGACTTTGGACGTTTTGTTGTTTCAAGTTACATCTTTCAATATTGCCTATCTCTTATATAATTGTAGAATATTTTATTATCTTGATGGGTATGTACTTTAGCCCTCATTGTAAGGATATAAGTGGTTTATTCACCACCCTAACATTATTGGAGTATTCTGAGGTTGTCATGTACTTACTTTACTAAAGAATTATATACCTTCAGATGTTTTCTTGCTACTCCTTAGCATCATCTTCCTTCAGCTTGAAGAACTCCCTTTAGCATTTCTTGTAAGGCATGTTTAGTATTGATGAATTCCTTTAGCTTTTGTTGGCCTGGGAAAAACTTTATTTCTCTTTCATATTTGAAGGTTAGTTTTGCTGGATATAGAATTCTTAGCTGACAATCTTTTTCCTTCACCACTTTGAATATATTATCCCACTCTCTCCTAGCCTATACGGTTTCTATTGAGAAGTCCACTGACTTTTATTGGGACTCCATTGAATCTTATGTGTTTCTTTTCTCTTGCTGCTTTCAGTATTTTTCATTTGTCTTTGCTTTTTGATAATTTGATTATGATGTGCCTAGGAGTGTTCCTCATTGGATTGTATTTAATTGGTGACTTCTGCATTTCCTGTATCTGAATGATGTCATCTCCTCCTTTTCCATCTCCTTCAGGTACACCAATCATGTGAAGATTATTTCACTTGAAGGAATCCCATAATTGCGGCAATTCTGTTTCATTTTTTCTTATTCTCTTTTGCTCCTCTGATGGAATAATTTTATATGTTCTGTCTTCGAGCTCACCGATTCTTTTCTCTGTTTGATCAGGTTTGCTGTTGGAGCTTTAAATTGAGATAATATATTCTTTATTTCTAGAATTTCTATTTGATTTTTTTTATTTGATTCTATTTTTCAATTGAGTTTCTTGTTCTGCTCCTGGATTTTTTTTTTTTTAAATACATGCAATTTTCTATCTATTTTCCTGGGACTCCCTGAACATCTTTAAGAGGATTATTCTGAATTCTTTGTCAGACATTTCATAAATTCACCTTTCTTCTGGGTCCATTGTTGGTGCTTTGTTGGTTTCCTTTTGGGGTGTCAATTCTCTATTCTTTCTCAATTTTTTCTGTCTTTACATTGATGCCTGCACATTTTAGGAGATGGATACCTCTTCCAGGTTTTATAGGTGTTCTTCTGTGGTGTTATATCTTCACTGATCAATATCAGAAATGTGTTTGTGGTCAGGTTTTTGTTGTTGTTGTTCTGTGGTGGATTAGTAATAACTACCACCACTTAATTAATTCACTAGAACTAATTTACTATTCTGTGGTTAATTTCCTAATTAGGGGAAAGTTCCCTCAAGGACCAGGATTTGAGCTCTGTGCCTGAGCTAAATTGCTGCCATTTCTCAAACTGGGGAAGACTTTTTGTGTAACTGGATTTTAATTTTTGGCTTTTTAGTCACTTGCAGGTCATGTTGGATGGCCACACACTTGACTGAGTTGTGTGGAAATTCCAGCCAAAGACTAAGTTTTTCCCATAGCCTGTGCCCCCTGTGAGAAACCCTCTGGCAGTTCTATAATATTGACTGGTCTCCACTGTGTGGTGCCTATACCGAATAGAGGGCTGATCAGCTGCCATTTCTGCTGCCCAATGTTCCCCTGGTGGGTCCACTTCCCTCTCATCACTCCAAATGTTTCCTGTGGGGCAGGCCATGCACAAATGCCCATGATGGTTCACCAACCTCTGAGCAATTTCCTTCTCTCATTGGTGGTGGTTCTTCCCTCCTATGTAGTCCCAGGAAATGCTTGTGAGTTGCCTTCTTGGCTTGGGAGATGGGATGGTGCACTCTGAAGCACCCTTCCCTGCTGCAGATTCCAAGTAGCTTCTGGTTGCTGCTTCATGTGGTGGCAGGTGCTCCTTGCACCGTGCTTTGCAGCCTGGGAAGTGGCTAGAGCCTGGATTGGTCAGAGTGTTCCCTCTTCCTGCTCACTGCAGCCTTTCACACCTTCATGGACTCTGTGGGTCTCTCTTCCTCTTCCTCTTCCTCTGAGTTCTAGCAATCTCAGGATGAAAGTTTTTGCTCTTTAACAGGTGTACGTTGTTCATTGTGGGGCAAGTGATGCTGGGGATTGTCTAATCCACCATGTTGGTCCAGATTATTTCTTGATGTGCGAGCATAAATTTTGTCAAACATTTCCCCCGATTCAGATGGTTTCACTGGTAACTCAAATATTTAAAGAATTGATATCAATCTTTACCAACTCTTCCAAAAAAACTGAAGAAGAGAGAATGTCCCCCAACTCATTCTATGTATTACCCTGATCAAAAACCAAACACATCTTAAGAAAATTACACACCTATATCCCTTATAAATACAGATAGAAAATCTTGGACAAAATACTAGCAAACCAAAGCTAACAACATATGAAAAATTATACACCATGACCAAATGGGATTTATTCCAAAAATGCAAACTTTGTTTAACATCTGAAAATCAATTTATGCAACACACCATATTAATAGAACAAAAGACAAAAACCATCTGCATAGCTCTATAGATGTAGAAAAAACATTTGACAAAAACTAACGCTCATAACATAAAACACTCAACATAATAGGAATAGAAGATAACTTCCTCAACCCGGTGTAAAATATCTGTTAAAAAAAAAAAAAACAGCTAACATGACATATAGTGGTGAAAGACAGGGTGCTTTCCATCTAAAATAAAAATAAAGACAAGAATGTCTGCTCTCATTACTTCTATTCAACATTGTGTCAGAGGTTCTAGCCAAGGCAATTCGATTTAAGAAGGAAGGAAGGAAGGGAGGGAGGGAGGGAGGGAGGGAAGGAAGGAAGAAAAAAGAAAGGCAGCCAGATTGAAAAGAAGAAAGTAAAACTATCTCTATTCAAAGATGGCATGATCACATATGTAGAAAATCCTGAGGATTATATATACATACATACATACACACACACACATATATATATATATATATATATATATATATATATATATATATATATAAACTAATAAATGAGTGCAGCAAGGCTACAGGATATGAGAGCAATATATAAAGTGTTTGTAGTTGAACATTTAGGTTGTTTCCACATTTTGCATTTCCATATACCAGCAATGAAAAATTTGAGAATAAAATTAAGGAAACAATTCCACTTACAATAGTATTAAAATAGAAAATACAATACTTACAAATACATTTAACAAAAGAAGTATGAGACATTTACACTGAAACTAAAAAACATTATTGATAGAAACGAAAAAATAATCTTTATAAATGGAGAATTACCCCATGACTATGAATTGGAAGTCTTAGTAGTGTTAACATGGCAATACTCCCCAAATTGTTCTTCTACAAGGTTAACATGATCCCTATCAATATTTTGGTCATTTTTTTTTTTTAATTGGCAAGTTGATCCTAAAATTCATATGGAATTTCAGGTAAACCCAGAATAACCAAAACAATCGTAAAAATAGAAAAATATTTGAAGGACTCACACTTCCTAAGTTCAAAACTTACTACAAATCCAAGACAGTGTGATACTACCATAAAGACAGCCATCTACCAAATAGAATTGAGAGTCCAGAAATAAACCCTTACATTTATGATCAATTGTTTTTTTCTGACAAGCATGTCAAGACAATAAAATGGGGAAAGATCAGTCTTTTTAGCAAATAGTGCTGGGACAACTGTATATCCACAGGCAAAGAAATTACGTTGAACCATTTACTTACACCATATGCAAAAATTAAAATGGATCATAGATCTAAATGTAGAATCTAAACTATAAACTCTTTGAAGAAATATTTATAACCTTAGGTTAAGCAGTGGTGTCTTACATACAGTGCCAAAAGCATAAGCAACAAAAGAAAAAAATAGACAGATTAGGCTTCATCAATGGATTTTTTTTTAATGTGGTATATATAAACAATGGAGTAGTATTTGTAATGTATATTTCTAAATAGCTAGAAAATAGGATCTTGTACATAATCACCACAAAGAAAAGATAAATGTTTAGATGATGAATATGCTGTCTACCTTAATAAAACCATTGTATGATATATACATGTATTGAGACAACACACTGTACCCCACAAATATGTACAATTAAAAATAAATTTCACAAAAGAAAATGAAAAGACAACTACAGAATGAGAGAAATATTTTCAAATCATACATTTGATAAGAAACTTGTACCCAGAATACATAAAGAACTCTTTCAATTCAATAATAAGACAAACAACCCAATTAAAAAATGGGCAAAGGATTGAATGCATATTTCTCCAAAGATGTACAAATGGTCAATAAGCATGTGAAAAGTTGTTTGACACCATTTTTCACTGGAAAATACAAATTAAACCACAATTTGATCATACTTTATACCCAGTAGAATGGTTATAATAAAAAAAAAAAGAAAGATAATAACAAGGTTGGCAAAGATGTAGAGAAATTGCAATCCTCATACAATGCTAGTGAGAAAAGTTTTGGAATTCCACAGACTGTTACACATAGAGTTGCCATATGATACAGCAGTTCCACCTCTTGGTATATACTTAAGAGAAATGAAAACATATGCCCACCCAAAAACCTGTACAAAGATGTTCACAGTAGCATTATTCATAATAGATAAAAGGTGGATACAACCTCATGTACAGCAACAAATGAATGGATGACAGGTCGGGTTAAAGGGCATAAAGAAAAGTCATGACTTGTAAATATGAATATGCTAATAATATTTTTTTTAAAAGTAGCATAAAAATGAATAGAACTCTGATACATGCTACAACCTGGATGAATTTTGAAAACATTATGGTAAATGTAAAGTCGGAAAAGACCACATGTTGTCATGTTACATGATTTCATTTATATGAAATATCCAAAATAGATAAAGCTATATACAGAAAATAGACTAGAGATTGATTCAAGATAGGAAAAGAGAAGAGAGATTTCTTTTCGGTGGTGACAAATACATTCTAAAATTAAACTGTAGTGATGGTAGCACAATTCTATGAATGTACTAAAAACTATTGAATTGTGCACTTTATGTGGGTAAACTGAATGGCATGTAAATTATATGTAAACAAAGCAGTTAAAAAAACTCAAAGGAATGGGTTAAAATTCTGAAGATGAATAAGATTGACCCACATTTGGGGTCTAGTACATGAAAATATCTCTTTCACCAGGCTTGTTCTCTGCTCACAATGTTCATTTAATAATTAATTTAATTTAATAGATGAGGAATTAAGCCTTTTATTCTTTGATGAAAATTGACACCATGTGAAATTGCCATTCTGATCCAAAAAATATCTCATTGTAAATGGTTTGTCTGTCCCAAAATTGATAGCTAGAAACAGCTGAAAGGCATGTTTTAGAATTTTAGAATAATAAAGTTAATGTAAAAATGTATTTATAACATCAACAACCTTGATGCCAAAATAAGTAAATTAATTGTAAAATGATTTGACAAGAATAATGAAAAAATTTTAGAACTACATGTATAAAATTTTATGCATTAATTAGTTTTTTCATATAGCATATTTTTATTCTGGAATGCAGTAGCTATAAAGATGAGTGTAACTCATTGTCTTCATAGAGCTTAATTATATGTTTGAATGTGATTTTTTTTCATTAGTTTTGATATGGGAACAAATTATTGACTCAAAATTATTTTACAACATATAGATTTTTTCTAAAAATGTTCAGGAAAGTTAGCCAACAATTAAGCATTACTACTACTGAAAAAGAAAACAGCATATACATGACTGATTTATAACTAAGTTACTTCTGGTTTTCATGACAGTCTATGTGGAGTATCTTGGAGTTTTTGCAGCCAGTACTTAACTTAATGGTCACTCTCTTTTAGCCACTTGAAATGATCCTTATAGGCTTGTTCAAGATACATTGGGATCTCATAAAAAGCCACTATAGTTTCTTGCTTCTAGACTGTCTCCACACTGTCTCCTCTTTCTCAGCTTTCTAAGTCAGAATCCTATTCTAGTTCCATGCCCCGGCCTCCATATTTTGATTTGGCACTGTACATCCCATAGGTTTCTGCAGTTATTTATCATGCCTGGAAACTAACCATCAATGAGAGATATCTAAACCTCAGAAAGCTGTGGGCCATGCCTGACTTTTTCACTGGGGTGGAGGTAATAAGTGATTATTATTAAGCACAAAGTATACATAGAGACTAAGGTAGGTGCTTTATATAAATTAACTTTCATTCTTCATGATCATTTTCTCCTGTGGGATTTCAGGCTGAAAATTGTTTAGAATCTTACATAAAATTAGTCAACTAATATAAACAGAGTTCAAAAGCTTTACTCCTGCACCAATATTTTGCTCAGCCTTTCCAGAGATCACCTGTCCAGAGATCACCTGGAAGGTTGCCTGGAGAGATTGTTAAACACACAGATTTTCTGGACCTAGCCAGGACCAACTGAATCAGTTTTTCCCAGAATTTTAATACTTCACAATTTCCACTGGTGATTCTGTCACACAGAAATTCGAAAACCACTGCATTATTCTTCTTGAGTATTAGTACAACATTTCAGCAATTTCCTAAGTTCCAATCTCCAAATGGCCAAAATGCATATTAACATTATCATTTCCACAGTGGATGGGGGATGATTTTCTTGTACTGCTCTTTCCAAACCCCATTTGTTATATTGGTCACAATGCATGATATACTAGAAAATCCAAAAGGGAAAACAAAACAAAAACAAAAGACAAAAACACCACTAACAACAAAGAACTGTGTGTCTGTGGGACCTCTTGACTAAAAAGACGAACTCAGGTATCTGGTTTTTATTGGTCTTCATTCAAACATATGTACAGGGATCTGTACGTGTCCTCCCTAATATCTCACATAGCTACGTGGAAGCTTTGGTCCAGGGTCACTCAACCCTCTCGCTAAAGCCTTGAAGTTGGGTTTCAGAAAATGGAAAAGGTTTCACCGGGTTCTTGATTAAAAGGGTTTGTTTAGGATTTGTTAACTGGTTATATATAC